>NC_142939.1:20542259-20554759 GCF_046866305.1 Octopus bimaculoides | reverse complement strand
TAGATATTATTACCAGGCGCACGATGAGTAACAAACTAGTTTCACTATCCACTTATTATCATTTTCCCCTTGTCGGTATGGCTCTGTTTCTCTGTTATATTGTAGTTGTTGTTGGTATTATTATTATTATTATTATTGTTGTTGTTGTTGCTTTTATTTACATTGCGGTTGCTGTATCTCGCTATGGCAAAAACATTTTAACTATTCCGTTGGCTGCACTATTACCGCGCTGATAGTAAACGAGAACTATCCATTTTCAGATTATTTTCAAAGAACCCTGTAGGGAAAAAGGAAAATACATTCACGGATACATTTTTATTTCTTTCATCTTCTTACCAAATGCTTAGCAAAAATGAGGTCCCCAACAGCAACCCGGAACACCAAAGCTACTTTTGAACATATCACGCTTTAGAAATAATAAAATATGAACTTATTAAATGCATAATCACTTACAATTCAATAAACAGAAAAGAAGAACGATAACTTTAGGAATATTGACAAAATATGAGCGATACTCTTTGTAACAATATCTATGAACGTAGATGAGCACACGCCCCTACTTGAAATGCAAACATATTTTAGGGAATACATTTTCGCCTATATCGTCAGTACAAATCATATACTGCAAAATGTAAGCTTGCAGAAATGACAAGTAATATGACAGAAATATATGTAAAACGATACAGTGAACCCTTGCCTAAGAAGTGTTTACAGGAAATGACAAAGCGGGACAACGCGTGTTTATGCATATTGAAAAATGCTGTGGGCTTTCAGTTGAACTCAGTACATCGTAGATAAGATGATGTGTCAGATTCCAGGAGAATAGTACGTGCTATTTAACATAGCAATATTTAGAAGATTGCCTGCCTCAGGGTTTGGACCAGTGACTAAGCAATACAGCAAGCATAAATATTTACGATGAAGACTCAATACATGAGGCAAAGCAAAACGTTCTTGGTGTACAGGGTTTAAAGCTAACATTGATTTATATCTCATAGCAGCTTATTTGTAACACGAAGTGTAGTGGTTGTGAGAATAAGCAATAGTTTCTATAATAGTTTTAAACATTTTAACGACTGAAAAATGAAACGGTGGACATGGTACTGAGACGGTATGGTCAACAATCCAGTTGCAAGAGAAAGTTGAAAGACATTGAATTCTAAACAATGAGTATATGATCGCATGTCATGAACCCAACAATTAATCAGATATTCGAAAATGATTCAACAAGAGACAAGATAGACTTTCTAAGATTTGCGGGATTATTTCAGGCATGAAATATTTTATTTCTGGGAAGGTTCTATGTTGTATTGCCAAGGACGCGTATAAAGGCACCTTGCTTCCTTGCTATTTCAAACAAGGTCAAAAACATTGTTTACGATCAAGTTTTTACTGGTTAATAGGCAAGCCAGTATTTGATCAAAGGTGGATCTTTTATGCATTTATAGACATAAGTACATTTTAAGTAGTAAGAAGTACCTGAAATCATCATGGTAGGAAGCTAGATCAAAGTAATTCTTTGTGATGAAGTGTATCTCGAAAGATCTGCACCTCCATTTGACATCAAAGAGAAACTTCCACAAATTTTCTGGCATAAATATATTTTAAGTAGTAAGAAGCATTTAACAGAAAAAAAAAAACATATAGCCTTTAAAAATATAATGCATGTTCAGCATTCTTTCAACTGTCTTCAAATTTTATAATAAACAAATGAATAAATAAATAAATAAAGTTGTGTGTTTCAAGTTCTTTGAAATAATTCGGTTTCCGGAAAATATGTTCATCGGGGCAAGTAGGAGGCTATAAATATCACCATATATGCATATGTTAAGTCTCCAGTAATGCATAGCAAATGTGTCCCATCATCTGGCAATCACTTTACTTCAATTTCGCTTTACACTACCACCTCCTACGTCCATATTAAGGGTGTAGTGACAGACGAAATATGGACGTAGAATATGGCGTAGAATAGGACTGTATCTCATATACATAGCCAGCAGCAATGTAGCCAAAATTTAATAATACGGTCCGATTCACTATTAGTATAATAATAATAATAATAATAATAATAATAATAATAATAATAATAATAATAATAATAATAATAATAATTGTAATAATAATAATAATAATAATAATAATAATAATAATAATAATAATAACTAGCTGGACCCGTGAAAATTCATGGACGATATAAAAGTAAGCATCTGTAAATTGTGTGCTGGTGCCATGAGAAATGTTTCTATATAGTGACAGTTATAGAGCATGGATAGAAGTGTAAAACCGATAACTATATAATCCAACCAAAATACCTCAGTTGCCCAAGCGTAAATAGAATTACTATTTAGCCTTAAAATACCTCGTACATATTCAAAGAATATTCCTGGTTTAGTGTTACGGAACGTTCTTCTGATATTCTTTTATTCTTTTACATGTTTCAGTCATTTGACGGTGGCCATATTACACAACCGCCGTTTAGTTGTAGAAATCGATCCCTCGACTTATTCCCTGTAAGCCTGGTGCTTATTCTATCAGTTTCTTCAGCCGAACCGGTAAGTTACTGGGACGCAAACACACCTGCATCGCTTGTGAAGTAATGGTGGTGGTGGTGGTGGTGGAGCGACTGACACATACACGGTCAAACACACACAGACAGACAGACATACACACACACACAAACACACACACACACACACACGCACGCACACACACACACACACGCATGTATATATATGACGGGCTCCTTTCAGTTTCCGTCCACAAAATTCACTCACGAGGCTTTAGTCGGCTCGAGGCTATAGTAGAAGTCACTCTTTAAAGTATAGAGTTGAATTTCGTGTAGCCATATTTTAAATATTAATGTTTGGACGTTCTGAGTTCAAATTCCGCTTATATCGACTTACCCTTTCATCGCCACATATTCTGCAGTTACTTGTTATGTTTGTTTTCATTATATGTTCTTGGTAATTTTTGGTGGAGAGGCTTTGGTCTTGTGCAGAAATTAAGATTCCTTCAGTCTCTGCTTTGAGTCCTGAGCTTCTCAATCATTGCTGGGATTTTTCTCTGTCTATTTCTTTTGCATTAAGTTTAGCCCTGTATTTACCATGTAGGGGCTTTTCTTGCCATCGTTTTATCATGGTCCGTTGCTTTTGTTGTTTCTTTTTGTTGTTGTTGTTGTTGTTGTTCTTCTTCTTCTTCTTATTCTTCTTCTTCTTCTTCTTCTTCTTCTTCTTCCTGCTCTTCTTCTTCTTCTTCTTCTTCTTCTTCTTCTTCTTCTTCTTCTTCTTCTTCTTCTTCTTCTTCTTCTTCTTCATATTTGTTAGGTAGTATGATTTCTTGTTTGTATTTGTCAGCTTCCTTAAATACTGAAAACAGTTTCTTTGTTTTGCTCCTGTTTTGTGGCTATTTGTATTAGTTTTCATTGCTTCTGAAGTAGGTATTTTTGCAGTCCTATGGTGGTTATTTTATAATAGTTTTTCAGCTGTATAAGGCCCCTCCAACCTTCTGTATGTTAAATACATAGCCTTTCTATCTCAGATTTTGGGTAGTGCATCCTTGATCCTGTCATTATTTTTCTTGTTGTCTGTCTGTCTGTCTGTTTATCTATCCAACTATCTATCTGTATATCTATCTATCTGTCTATCTATCTATCTATCTAGATATCTGTCTGTCTGTCTGTCTGTCTGTCTGTCTGTCTATCTCTCTCTCTCTCTCTCTCTCTCTCTCTCTCTATATATATATATATATATATATATATATATATATATATATATCTTTCTATCTACCACGTGTGCACATGTAGACTTTTATGTTAATTTATCTCCCTATGAATAAATGAATGAATGAATGAATGAATGAATGAATGATGATTCAAGACATATTTATCTATATTTATACATACATTGAGTATGATGCACAAATAACAATTTTCATTCAATGCTGCTTTAGTTTCATACACCAAATATAGTTATTTTGATCTGGCTATACATATGGTGTCAGTTGAAAATTTATAGATATCTTCTAGAATATAGTATAAACAAAAAAACTTGTGATGCACCATCTGTTTATATGAATATTATTCATTAACTCTATTACAAATAATTCAACAATTTCTTGTGGTATTTTTCTCATAGTTTTAAGTAGTTATTACTTGTTTATCTATAACCCTCTTAAATATATTCGAGAAACAAAAAAAAAACGGAATTTAAACAAATATAGATGAGTTATTTGAAAAAGAATAATGGAATATGCTACGCTGTTACATTGACTTCTTTTGATCTATGTAAATACAAGGCGTTCGTAAGGGAAATTATAATTAAAAATGTCGATTTTCTGCGTACGAAAAACTGATTAATCAAACGATGAAATTTTTAACAATATAATCTGTATCTATTGTCTATCACAACGAATTTGTTTTAGATGTTGATACAAAGTAATTTTCCAACAATATCGTTGCTATCGTTGCTACATAAATAATGTTTTCTTTTATTTTACATTCGAATATTTAGGTCGTTGAAGCATAAACTCATAAAAGAGAGTAAAAATACATAGAAAGGATGTGTACTAAGCACAGCTGATTTAATGAATTGTAACAGAGGTGTGCTGTGCATTGTTTTTGAAAAACTGATTATAACTACACTAATAGACGGAGGCTTAGAAGCGCTATGATGGTAGTAAGACAAGACAAAAAGTTACTTACAAAGATACCAACGAGATTCGAAACGTACGTACATATGTTCCTGCTTTCTCGATTCTTTACTATATTGTATAGAACGTATTGTCTTCAAACGATATGAGACATGAAATACATTAATAAGTGTATAGACATGCTTCATAGTATTATATTTATTGGTCTCTTTCTTTGGAGATATTGGGCTTGTGTCTCAAAATAAGGCCCATTCAATTTACAAAGTAAACCGTTGGTCAAAAAGATATAACATGACAAAAAAGAAAATGAGGAGGTAGATGAAAAAATGGAGGGCGTGAATGAAAGCTGAGAGAAAGAAAAGAAAATTAATGGCATGTTCCACATTTTCCCATAAAGCCATTAGGTAGGCTACTTGTAGAATAATTAAAAGGAGAGAGGCTGCATGAGAGTTGCTCAATCCTCCTGTTCCAGTTTGCCAAACGGATTTCCAGCCGTATTTGTAGCGTCTAGGAATCCGCCAGGGGACGGCAGTGGGTAGTTATGGTGTTCTTTTTAGCGTAAGTGATTTTTTTCTACAAAATAAAAGCAGTGAATTTGCCTTTAGAAAATGAAATATGCCACAGACATATCTGATGCCTCAACAGTTTGGCACTGATACTTGTGAATTTCATCCGATCTGGCGATCTAATGCTGCAACTCAGTCAATATTGCTCACTGTGTTTTACTTGAAGCTACAGCTTTAATCAAATCTGTCCAGAGTTGCATCTTTTCAGATTTTCCCATTGATTAAAGAGTTAGAAACGTGTCTGGGAATCCGACATGGTGCAGTAAATGACAGTCAAGCTGTTTTTACACGGTTTATCCACCAGATAGCAGTTTCCACCATGGTACCTGTAGTGAATTCGGTTTTAGAATCTGAAATATATAACAAACACATTTTATCTAACCTAATGTTCGATGATATCTATGCATATGTATATATATATGTGTGTGTATGTGCACGCGGGGGACGCGCATGCGGCGCGTGCATGTGCGTCTGTGCGTTTGGGCGTGTGTGTCTGTGGATATACATACATACACACATACATGCATACATACATTTGCGTGGTGAGCATGTGCCTGTTTCTGTGCGTGTAAATGTAAGATTCAACCATCGAGGAGTGGGAAGAAAGTAAGTTTCAAGTAATCCGTAGAAAATATTAAGAAACAAATTTCAGGGACAAAATAAGTTATTGGTTTCAGATTTTATCACGTATCGAAGTACGATAAGCAGAAATATTATTTTATATTTCAGGGTTAGCAGCTAAGTTTATCAAGTATTTCAATGAAAGTCCAAGATGTAAGGAATGGAGTAGATAAAATCCGGGCAACATATGTTTAATAGCGAGGCGTATAACACACAAACTACTCTTCAGAACATTAACTTTTCAATATATATATATATATATATATATATATATATATATATATATATATATATATATATATATATATATATATATATATATATATATATATATATATATATATATATATGTATGTATATATATATATATATATATATATATATATATATATATATATATATATATATATATATATATATATATATATATATATATATATATATATATATATATATATATATATATATATATATATATATATATATATATATATATATATATATATATATATATATATATGTATGTATGTAAAAAGTTGAGAAACACACGGGAAGATATATATGGAAAAAAGACAAAGTAGAATATGTTAAAATACTTTTATAAGGTACATTACAGAACCGGTTTCGATCCTTGAGATCTTGTCAACAGTAAATATGAATAATAGATTTTTGAAAAATTATTGAACAATTAAATTTTGGTAAATTTTAAAGAAAAGTCTTTTTAAAGACATAGTTGTATACTATTCAAGTAACACCGGCATTTTTCTTGTTTCTGCCTGTCTCTGTTTCACTTGTTAACTCTTGTGGGTTCGAACCCACAAGATCGTGTGATACAAACATTATATGAGTATATGCATAGATATGTACATGTAGGTACATACCTTCATCTACATGTACATATAGAACATATCCTTCATCAGCTGCCACCATTAAAACACTGACGTTTCGAAGAGTTAGGGCAGGACGCATCGTTACAAACACTTATGTATGTATATATATATATATATATATATATATATATATATATATATATATATATATAAATATATATATATATATATAAATATATATATATATATATATATATATATGTATATATATATATATACATATACAAAATAAATGAATATATAATTTTATATATTTTGTATATATACGCATCTATATATATATATATAAATATGAAAATGGTGATGTGTATGTACGTACATGCATAGATAAAAATACATAGATACAGATAAGTCCCGACGCACGAAAGATTCAGATCTTGAGTTACTCTGATTCTTTTGCGAAATATTACTAATTTTTTTTCATTTTGCATCAACATACGTGTAGATATAGATGCATTAACATGTGTTTTTGTATGCACACACAGACACATACACACACACATATATGCATATACAATGTATGTGTGGGCCATGATTATATTTCTTCCTCTTTTCTGATTTTCTGTTTCGATCTCTCTCTTCCATTTTCTCATTCTCTCTCTCTCCCCCTCTCTCTCTCTCTCTCTCTCTCTGCGTACTTTTAAACATTGTTGAAGAAAAGCATTATCGAATTATAAAATTTTAAAATACTGTTTACAGAAAGTACCTCAAAGTTAGCTGTGCATGATAGTTACAACATATCTTTATGTATGATATGATATATACATACATACATACATACATACATACATGCACACACACACACATATATATATACGCATTTACATATATGTACAGTCATATATATATATATATATATATATATATATATATATATATATATATATATATATATATATATATATATATGTGTGTGTGTGTGCGTGTGTACAGTCACGCTCATATATATATATATATATATATATATAGACGGTTTAGATATAGATTCAAGGCTTGAATATGGTACTTATGCGAAGGCACCCGAATATCACATCCCAAAAGAATGGGTGATTAAAATCAAATAATAAGCAACACGGATTTCAAAAGTGATTGCAGTACGCACGTTTCATGCTACTTCAATTTATTTAAGTAATGTGAGCATTACCTTAAATGCAATATGAAGAGCAATCTTCAGCTGCACGAAAAAAATGTAGAAAAAAAGACATATTACAAATGTGGCAACATATTAAAACCAAGTGGGAGAGAGCAGAGGAAGAATATATAAGTCCATCTTGACATAGCAGGGTCTATCAGACTAGCCTGATAGACCCTGCTATGTCAAGATGGACTTATATATTCTTCCTCTGCTCTCTCCCACTTGGTTTTAATATGTTGCCACATTTGTAATATGTCTTTTTTTCTACATTTTTTCGTGCAGCTGAAGATTGCTCTTCATATTGCATTTAAGGTAATGCTCACATTACTTAAATAAATTGAAGTAGCATGAAACGTGCGTACTGCAATCACTTTTGAAATCCGTGTTGCTTATTATTTGATATATATATATATATATATATATATATATATATATATATATATATATATATATATATATATATATATATATATATATATATATATATATATATATATATATATGCCTTCACTGATATGCATACATTTATACAGACACTGATACGTACTCAAATTTGTATACACGCAAGCTTTTCGTTCCGTCATCTAAGTTTTTCTGTTGTTTGGTGAACGGCATTATTTGTACTCTGCTGCAGAGAGAAATCTCTGAGAAACTTAAAGGGAATCATTTCATATACTGTAAGAATTATTCAGAATTATTGATGTGCTGTGTGATCGAATTCTGATAAAAGTTATTCATTTAGTATATCATTTAAATCATGCTTGGTCACGTACAACTATCGATCAGTACATTAGAATACGTTTTACCTAGATTGAAAACATATTTGATCAATATAAGTGATTCAATGACAGACAAGCGAATTTTATTCATTGATTCTCCTTTAATGAAAGCAAATAGAAATTCTTACTAAAAATAGCACCACAAAAATTTCAAAATTACGAATATCTATCCATCTTGCGAAAGAGATGTCCATAGCATATCACGTTCCCAAATTCGTCTTCTTTCTTTTCATTTTTTTTTATTCTCCCATACATGTATTAATAGGTGAACGCATGCCTGTGGGGCTACGAAGCTTGCTTTGTAATCACCTGCTTTTGGTTTCAATTCCAGTGTACATTTGTCCGTAACGAGTGTCTCGTATCATAAAGGGGTATACTCTTTATGTTGCATGTCTCATTTCTCTGTTTTTTTTCGTCGTTCGAAAAATTTTGTTTTCTATGTTTTCGTTTCTCATTGTTTAACGTTTTTTTTAATGTCGTCTACCCATATATACATGTATATATACATATATATGTAGGTTTGTACATATATGTATGGATATATGCATATATTTATATTATCATATATATATATATATATATATATATATATATTTATATATATATGTACGTATGTATGTATACATATATATGTATGAGAAATATTAGTATCCAGAAGACCCACATATATAAATATATACTTTATTGACGGTACCGAAATGGTCAAATTTATTGACGCACACACATGTATATATATATATATATATATATATATATATATATATATATATATATATATATATATATATATATATATATATATATTCATAGATATATATATATATCCATACATACATACATATATATCCATACATACATATATCTATATATATATATATATATATATATATATATATATATATATATATATATATATATATATATATATATATATATATATATATATATATATATATATATATATATATATATATATATATGTACATTACCATATATCATTTTCAAATTATAAGAATTTCTGGTGGGAGCTCACACAGATATATGCCTATTTCAGAGAACATTATATTTCTACTTAATGTTCTTTGACATTGTAGGCTAAAAGTATATATAGCTAAAAAATCTATTTCCTCGTGACTGACAGTTCATTTGTATAAATTCCAAATAGACGTGCAGAACCATTATACACCCAAGGATACACGTACGAACACCCGTACATATATATATATATATATATATATATATATATATATATATATATATATATATATATATATATATATATATATATATATATATATATATATATATATATATATGTATATGTATGTGTATGTGTGGTCGTGTGATTGCGTTTGTGGGGTTTATGTGTGAGTAACGATGTATACATCATTGCAATAGCGTGTGTATATACAGGAAACGGATATCATGACAGTGAATATAAATTTCATAGATTTTTGCTTGCTTCATGTTTTCAATATTAAAAATATTAGAATAACCTCGCCAAAATATATAGCATTCTAATGAAAAATAAGAACCAGAATTAAAATAAATCATACGCATATAAATAAGTAAATAGAATCGTAAATATATAAAGTGTTGATATGTTTATTTGCAGTATTTTTTTAGAGGATAATGGATATGAAAATATTGGGTAGACAAATCGTCTACTCGAAAGAAAATGTTCTAGAGATTTTCGTAAATGACATTAACCAGGTATGCAATATAGAAAATTGCTTTTCTAGAGAAAAGTCTCATACGGACGAGGATATATTACGTCTCCATCTTGTATCTTATAAGAATTTTTATTATTGCTATAATAATAATAATAATAATAATAATGATAATAATAATAATAATAATAATAATAATAATAATAATAATAATAATAATGATAATGATAATATCATCATCATTATTATTATTGCTACGATTACCTTTATTTTTATTTCCGTTAATACTCTCAGTACCGTCAATAACATATTAGATAATTAAAATATTAAGAAACTACACATATATATTTTGTCACCGGGGCAGCGCTAAATGTTTCAAAGTCAACTATCACGCTTCGCGTTCGGTTAAAATTCGCGAAGTAAAAAAAAAAAAAAATTCTGTACTGTATATATTTTTTATTACTTTTATAATTTATATATATAAACGACACCACGGAGGAATCAACATAAGCTTAAATAAAAAAAACCGCGATAGGTGAACTGCTATATAACGAGGAATTACTGTACACGGTAGACTCTATCCCTCAATAATTAGAAAAAAATTGCCTGTCGATTTTATCTTCCAGCTAGACTCGGATGAGAAGTGTAACAGCAGGTCGAAAAAACCGTGAAAGACTGTAAGTTCGATAGAATAAAAAATGGTTTGTTCTAACTATTACCTCTTGATTAGATAATCAGTTGGTGATTATATGCGGTGATTTCAATCCTAAAGTCGACACTCCAAGTACTGTTGCTGTGGTATCATGCTGTATTAGTTGCTGTAGCTGTTTAGTTTTCGATGCTGCTGTTGTTTGACGAGATTTGAAAATACTTAGCAGAAGTTGGATGCAAGTTGTATTACAGTCGAATAAAATAACAAATTGTTTTCCTTTTTCACTGAGCATGTAGGTGTTCCAGAAGATTATGCATAAATATTCTCTGTTGAAGAAGATGCGTTTCTTTACCTCTTCTCAATGTTCATGAATTTTGCCGAGTGAGATAAGATCGAAAACTGTTAATCTTCGCAAAAAAAACCCCATTTATTTACTCGAGACTCACTGCGGCTACTGTTGTTATCATTGTTGACTCTCTCCTTGTTATTTCTCATTGGAGTAATTGTTGCGGTGACAGTTTCGCTTGTGATCCTACAATGTGTTGTTATAGCATTGGAAATACATGTTTTATTGCTACTGGCGGTTTTGCGAGGTTTATTTCTTAAGATATCAGTGTGCCGGTCGCGCTACGTCTGTAGTGCTGTGTGATCAGATATGACTGGTGTAGAAGGTCTCTCCTTCGAAAGCCCCTCCCGACTTCCTAATTTACTGGCTAGCAATTTGCCAAAGACAAAAGCATTTTGGAAATATTTTGTATGTTTCGAAATATATTCTCATATTTTCTCTAATAAGGAAAGCGATTGATCGGTGTCATATAGTTCTTGTGAACTAACAAGCAAGTGAGGGCCATAAAATGTACAAAAGTAGATTTTGCCTGGTAATTCATGAGGTATGATATTTTTGTGTGTCCATTTCTCGATCGAATATTCAAGTTTTTACGTATATATCGTACATATATGTGTGTGCGTGTATGTGTGTGTGTGTGAGTGGACATGTACATTTAAACGTTGATATATTTATCTATCTATTAATCAATCAGTCAATTTATCAATCAATCTCTTTCTCTTTTTCTCTCTCTCTTTCTTTCACTCTCTCTCTCTCTCTCTCTCTCTCTCTCTCTCTCTCTATATATATATATATATATATATATATATACACCCATACATACAGATTGTTCAGGAGAAAATATGCCGTTCATTGCTAATTTCGATACATAACTAAGTGCTAGTAAAGAAATATAATTTTTCTCCTTCAGCCTACTGCTGGACCTTTGGTACATTGTATATTAAGCGATGAGGTTGCTTGATATGCCAGAAATACCACTGTAACCTCTCTCAAATTTTAGCACAACTCTTATTCTAAGGTGATCACATGAGAAAAAGTTAGTTTCATACATATTTTGATAACATTATGCTGACAGCATATTCATGGCTGGAATGATCTTGATCAGAGTTATGCTCAATCAATAACAACTCGCCTTTATATACTACGACACCAACAAGAAAAGCAATCGGGAAAAGGTAGATATGTGAATCAACG
>NC_142939.1:20527259-20537259 GCF_046866305.1 Octopus bimaculoides | reverse complement strand
TGTTGCTTATGTCAGGGCGAACGTACACAACTACTAAAAACATGTATATTAAATAGTGTCAAAATAGCGACATTTTGTCTTTTCTGCATTGTTACATACACACTGACACCTCACAGACAGACAATCATACATGCACGCGGGAACACACATAAAACAAACGCACACACGGACGCATATACATACACAAACCTGTGTGTGAGCACACAAGTTGTTTGTATATATCTATATTCATATATACACATATATCTATATATACGTAAGCATAAATATGCACACACAATCTCACACTCACACATACACACACACACGCACGCATATACATATGTATATACTACAATGAGGTTTGATTTTAATAAACATACATTCCGTAAGTTGCTATATTTGAAGTCGCTAATTTGATTAGTCATATTTACAAAGAAAATGTATATATGTATATATTTCATATAATCATGTCTTCCAATACCGGAAAACGAAAGTCTTTGGAATTAATTACTTTAGAATAGAATCAGATGCCGAAGTTAATGGCTGAGTGAATGCCATAAGAAAGCAATTTCTATGTTATGTTTCTGTTCATTATACAGTATTTGTAATTACATGATTAATATTATCTGAAACAAAGAACTGATTATAAAACAGGGTAGTTAGAGTCCAGTGGAGACATGATGGCGACAGATTTTCTGGTTACAATATAGCTACTTAGACAATAAGAGTCACATCATTTATAAGGCTTAAATTAATTTAGCAAAGGATTACGTTTAGATACACTTGAGGCCACTTAATCTTCTATTGTCAAGAAAATCATAATTACTCGTCCACGTCTTTCTTTCAAATAGATTTCGCAATATGTATGTGTAAGTTGGTAAATGCAGTCAGAGAGAAATCCATATAAATTTGTATATATGCGTGTGTGCACATGTGCAGATGTATATATATATATATATATATATATATATATATATATATATATATATATATATATATATATATATATGTGTGTGTGTGTGTGTGTGTGTGTGTGTGTGTGTGTGTGTGTATGTATATATAGTTCAAAAGATGAATGAAAGACGAAAAGAGAGAGAAAAAGGCACGTGAAGACGTACACAAAAATTACATTAGTCTGAAGCTCGGTGAAAGAAGAGAATATTTAACGTTTCGAGCATAGCTCTTCATCCGAAACGAAAAAGAGGAAAAGACCCAAGACGAATAAGAAAAATCGCCAGCGGCCCACGTGTGGTTACATTTATATATATATCGCATATACTGAATAGAGTGAGAGAGTGCAAGGCATAATATCCGTGTATATATGTGGCTGCATGTACAACTATGTACAACACATCGAAATCTCGGTAACGCTGAAATATGTATGAAAACGTGTTTTTATATATATGTAAATTCATACGTATGGGTGTGTGTATGTGTACGCGTCCCCCACCCCGTGTGTGCCTTTATGCTCGTGTGTGTATGTGTGTCAGTGTGCGTGCGTGTGTGCGTTCGTATTGAAAAAAGTGATATAGATATAACAACAATATACTTTACGGGGAATGCGTCGAAACAACATACAAACGAATGCACGTTCTATGACTCAAACTTTGCCGTCCGAACATAAAAGCAGTCCGGTTGGCTGTCACATGTATTCTTCAATTAGCGTTGCTCAGTTTAACGTAACCTTCTGGTTTATACATAAATGGACACGATAGATAGACTATAATAGAAATACGTCAGTGCAGAACAGTCATAGAGAACAAAGACAAAAAATATATATATGAAGCAATATACATACGAATACATGGTGTTTCTTGATTGCGCGACAAACTCAAAAACATACATGCGTACACACATATACATATATACTTACGTACGTAGACACACATATATCTATATAGTTATGTATATATAGTTATGTATATATATATATATATATATATATATATATATATATATATATATATATATATATATATATATATATATATATATATATATATATATATATATATATATTTATTTATTTATTTATTTAACCGCACAAACAAACAGACCTGCAAATAATGTGAAACTGTAAGTAATGCAGATCCAAGGTAGTACGTTAAACTTAGAAGTTTGTGTTATGTGGTGTGTTAACTTGATAATAAACGTACGCTTCTTAACTATTACAGAAAATGGTACCTTGAGAAATTGATTCTCAATGAAACGTTTTGTATTAAGTCATTCTGTAGTATAGTGACCGTGGTTTGAATAAGTTAGTTAATTACATAGACAATCGATTATTCTGAATGGTGAAGTAGCAGAGAAAAGGAGAAATTGTAGGATATTTGGCATGTGAGATATTATTATTTAGTAATTTTGCATTCAAATATGTAGAATCTTGTTTTATGTCGATGAAAAGTTAGACTGTATTTGCAATATACACGTACCATAATAGTCGAAAACCGTTGAAGCAGATGAAAGAATAGCATCGTGGAGAAAAAAAACTAAAACAGGCAATATGATTTAGAACGTCAATTTCAATATACAAAAGGCTTAATCACATATTTTAGATCACTAACAAGTACGACCATGTATTTCTTTGATAGAGAACTCCAAGTATTAAAACTGACTGTTAAGATGTTCATATGATGTAAATTTTGTCCCAGAAATAGAAGGCAGCAATAATCTGTTCTACTCTAGGCACAAGACCCGAACTTTTTGGGGTAGGGATCAGTCGATTAGATCGTTCCCAACAGGCAACTGGTACTTAATGTATCGACCCCGTAAGGATGAAAGGCAAAGTCGATCTCAGCAGAGAAGGCAAAAATAATCTGTTCTACTGTAGGCACAAGGACCGAAATGTTGGGGGAAGGTGTCAGTCGATTAGATCGTCCCCAACACGCAACTAGGACTTAATTTATCGACCCCGAAAGGATGAAAGGCAAAGTCGATCTCGGCAGAGAAGGCAACGATAACAGCTTGGTGTAAATTTTATCGAAGGCGATATACGTGCGTAATCCCTATATCGGATATAGTAAAATCAATTCTGTATACATTTATGAATAATTTTTATGGTTTTCCTCCTCAAAATTCCTTCAAGCAACAGCTATATTTAAAATTAAATGTTAAGCTCAATAACCTCCCTTATTATTCGTGTTTGTTCTTAAGAGTCAAACTGGCTGTGGGTTTTGCTCACGATTTTCAGTAATATATGTTAAAAGCATATTGTACATTATGAGCGGTAATAAGATGCGATATACAGAAAGTCATGCGTTAAAAGATGCTGTCTGATATGTGATTCTAGATGCATTCTATGTGTGCTTATATATGTTCGTATTTGTGATTTTACCTGTGTTTGTATATGTATGCGTATATTCACACATTTGATGTCTATTGATTTTTTAAACGTTATTTAACTTCGTATTTATCTATGTTTTATTGTTATTTGATGGCATTTCTATGAATGGAGTGATTTGTTAAAATGTATTTACGGAAATATGAAAGTAAACTGATTTGTTAACACAAAATATATATGAATGCAAGAAACACAAGAAAATAAACACATGATGCTTTTGTTAAACGGTGGGAAAGAACCAAAAATGAAAAGAATTCATCTAATGATAAAGAAGTTCTGATCAAGGAAATTGAAAATATTTATAGTTTTAAATATATATATTTTTTTTCGCCGCGCGTGCACGTAAAAACTAATTTAAAAAAAGAACTTGATATTTATATGAAAACTATAGATATTATAATGTGATGTTATCTGTTAATGGTGTTTGATGCCGTAAGGTAACAAGAAGCTTTCATGGTTCACTCTGTAATTGCGTATTTGTTCCCAAACAATATTTTATGCGGTTTGCAATCTATTTTTTTTGAAAGTATACAATTTAAAATGTTTACTTATCTATTACATCTACTCGTTTCTCAGCATTAGAAATGGAGTGATAATAGAGAAGCAATGGTAACGTTATATATTAATGTATAAAACTTGTAATAAATGCACACATATCTACACATATATATATGTATGTGTGTATGTGTATGTGAGTGTGCTTTGTGTGTATGTGTTTGTGCGTGCTTGTGTATCTATATCTAGCACTATACACAGACGCACAAACACACTCACATACCCCCACACACGCACTCGCACACACACACTAATATGTATCTGTTAATTTATTTGTGTAGACTTGTGTTATACCTATACACCAATGTATTTTTACAATTATTAAGGTGCATATATATATATATATATATATATATATATATATATATGTGTGCGTGTGTGTGTGTGTGTGTGTGTGTACATGTGTGTGTGTCTCTGTGTGTGTACATATTCACGTGTATATATATTTGTATATATATATATATATGCATTGCTGTTACAAACTAAAACACCATTTAAATTGGCACATATATGCTAAGTAGATATTCAGATTTTTCAGCATATGAACAAATGACAAAATACGCTCCTACATAAATGTGGCATAGACATAAGATGAAATTTTCTGTACTTATTATGCTTGCTTAGAGGGAAATATATATAATGAAATACTTTTATATTCACATAATCCGTTTTACAAACACTTTTGCTAGTTCAAACATACCCCATGATGGAAAAGAATCTCAAAAACTTGCACAGACATACTTATTTTCGTGGATCATTTTATCTCGTTACTTCTTTCACTCATTAGACTGTTTCCTTGCTGGGGCACCGCTTTGAAGAATCTTTAGTCGAATGAATGAATCGACCCCAGTAAATGTTTTTAAGTTTCGTACTCATTCTCTTGGTCTACACTGAGGTAAATAAAGCAACGGCTGTTAAGCGGTAGTGTGAGACCTCTTCAGACACAAACACCCACGCACACGCATGCACACACACATACACACACACACACACACATACACACACACACACACACACACACACACACACCCATGTATATACGATGGGCTTCCTTCAATTTCTGTCTACCAAATCCACTCACAAGGCTTTGATCGTTCCCAAGCTTTAGTTGAAGTCACTTGCCGAAAGAGACGAGCACTGGGACTGAACTCGGAACCATGTGGTTGGGAAGCCAATTTCGCTCACAATTTAAACTGATTACCGTTTTAAAAACGTTGTTGTCTAGTATATATCACTGAAAGCTTCATCATTTAACATATTTCAAATCTTTAAAAAATCTTTAAAATATATCTGCCCAGATAGAATGCAATTTATTAATTTCTATTAAATAGGAATGCCTCTGAAGAATATATATAACCTTAGTGTATGCAGAAGATCCCGGAAAATAACATTTACTTCCTCTTTATATACGTATGTCAATTTAATCATAATACAGAGAGTGAATTATGATACTCGTATTAGTATTGAATTAATTTATATACCCTGATAGTAGTCTTATTCTCACAATCAACAACTTCATCATCATCAACACCCAAAGCGGTAGACAAAATAGTGTCACCACATCAAACTTTTGGATAACCTACTGGGAATAGCATTAATAATATTAGCTACAAAGAAATGCCTGTAGCTACATATGTCGTAGTCTAACACAAATGATTGTGTGTATGTTTGAAAGGAAATCAGAGGGAGTGGAGTGTAAAGTTTTCATGGTTCAAGAAGGGCCCATGACTCTGGCAACTATTCAACATATTGTAAACCATAGAATAATTCCTCCTACCTCGATACATCACCTGTTCTACCTTGACATCCACAAGGATAAGACGAACATATTTTGTTTTCCTTGTGTTACTTTTTACCGCATTGTAGCAAATTTTTGATCACCGCCGTTGTTAGATTTGCATGATATTCTACATATTTCGAAAGTATCAAGGAAGTGGACTCAAAGTAATACTGCAAAAAGGAACCGTAAATGATTATCCTGGATTGTCGCTACTATATTTAATATACCTTGATGACGGAGGGAGAATATCAGCCACATTACTAGAGGTAATCGATTGCAATATCTACAGTAAGAGGAATACGTGACACTAGAGATAAAATTTAGTCAGCTACATACCAAGGTTCACTGTTAACTCCTTATTGATTATTTTTTCTTAAATCAAATGAGATTATTAATTTGTAAGTGTCCTGGAGTGTATGAATCGACGATTCGATTCTCGTAATGCGCCTATCTATCTATCTATCTATCTATCTATCTATCTATCTATCTATCTATCTATCTATCCATGAATGTATGTATGTACGTATATATGTATATGTATATATATATATATATATATATATATATATATATATATATATATATATATATATATATATATATATATATATATATATATATATATATATATATATATATATATATATATATATATATATGTACATATATACGTTTATGCTTTTGTTCTTTTACTGGTTACATTCATTAGATTACAGCCATGCTGCACCACCCTCTTGAAAAATTTTAGTCGAACGAATCGACACAAGTACTTCTTTTAAAACTTGTACTTATTTTATTGGTCTCTGTTTGCGGAGTTGCTATGTTAAGGGGACTCAAACACACCAAACCGGTTTCCCAGCTGTGATGGCAAACACATACAGACAACAGATACAAATACTCACACACACTGGCACACACTGATGCTCACAAAAACGCACACACACACGCATCTATACGACTAGCTTTTTCAATCTCCGTCTTTCAAATCCACTTGCATGGTTTTGGTCGGCCCGTAGCTTTGGTAGAAGACCGTTGTTGAAAGTATCGCGCAGTGTGACTAAACTCAGAACCATGTGATTAGGAAGCAAGCTTTTCACTACGCAGGCGCACCTGGATAAGTATATATATGCATAAGTGTATCTGTTTATATGTGTATATGTTTAAAAATATGTGTGGGAACATGTGCGTAAAATGGAAACTTATGAGTGTATGCATATCGCTTGCTCCTCACAGTTGCTGGAAGTGTATGTTCGTTTAAGTTGGAGTGGATTTCAAATGGGACATAAATCTAACTATGTATAAACCAAACATATCAAGTTATAAATTTCGCAGTGTAATTATATATATATATATATATATATATATATATATATATATATATATATATATATATATATATATATATAGATATATATATATATATATATTTATATATATATATATATATATATATATATATATATATATATATATATATATATATATATATATATATATATATATTTATATATATATATATATATATATATATATATATATATATATATATATATATATATATATATATATATATATATATACATACACATATATATACATATACACATACATACACATACATACATACACGCACACATGCACTCATGTATATATACACAGACATATATATGTATACATATATATATATATATGCATATACACGCATATATACTAACCATTACTTTGTTGCAGAGTTTGCATATTGAGTGTAAATAAATATATACACACAGGCACACACAGATACACACACACAGTCACATAAATACACACGTATATATATGCGTGTGTGCACGTGTATATGTATGTTTGTGGGTGTATATGTGTGTGTGTGTATGTGCGGTTCGTGATTGCTAGGTTGCTTTAGTATTATTGTTTCCTGAACTACAAGCTGGCATATCAATTTACAGATCAAAATAACTTGAAAGTCGTATTTATACAATATGATTTTATATAGTTTGAATCAGAAACAATTTTCTATGAAATTCATTCAAACATTTTGCATCAAATGAAATCCTGAAGGTATTTTGTGGTGTTGCATTTATTGTAGGCGACATTATAATATGAAAAGATTGAGAAAGTACAAAAGTCTAACAATTACAGATACAGCAACCGGCCTTGTTGAGGAAAGATAAAAACAGAATCATTAGTCATACTATATGAATTATTTCCGGTCAAAACTTGGTATATGTTTCTGTGGTAATAGGATCTCTTCAGCAGATATTGATCTTTTCTTCATTACATTATCGGTATTTCACCACGTACGATTCATTCAATGCGTTCGTTAATAGTTTTACTGTGGCTGAAATATTCCCGGAGATGTATCCCTGCTACGAAATGTGATTTGAGTAAGAGTAGTCTTTGAGTTAATATTGTCTTCCCTCACTACATAATTATTTTTAATTAGTTTTTGACGTTCACTTAATTGCAATACTTCTCCAACATAACAAACTTTTTTCATGCTTCTAGGCATCCCTACTATTAGTATGTTATTTGTTTCATCAACATCTAATACTAACGTTCAAAAGCATATAACAACACATTCGTCAGTGCAGTTACGTCTTACCGTGAACACGCGTGATTTAGCGGTTAGTTTATTCGGTATTCGGCTCCCGATTGTAATGTTATGAGCTCGATTCCGAACGGTGCAATATGCGCTTGAGCAAAGCATCTGCTTTCACGTTGCTTCAATTCCCTCATCTGTCTGATAGATATGACTGGGTTCTTCTGCTCGTGTAGCATGGTGCAGAGTCCTGTTGCCAGACATAGGGTCTTCCAGCAGCCACACTCTCGACCCAGATCAGTACTACCTCCTCCAGGCACTCCATGTTGAGTGTGAGGCCGCGTGGATAGATCAATGGAGGCATAACGTCGCCATTACTAATGATAACTCCAAACACCATGATGTTGGCTGGATGTTTGATTGTAATCACTCTCGGTACATGTCCGGAGATTGGCACCCAAACACACTGAAATATTCGTAATGGAGCTTCTGGCATGAATGCCAAGCAATAGAGTATATCGTTTCCACATTTCTGCTTCTGCTACAGTGAATGGCGTCATGGTGCTGTTTTTTTCTCTCACAAACTGTGTCGTTGACGAAATCAAAAGCAAACAATGAGCTAGAGCGAAATTACGAATATAGATAGCGACAGTTTACCTGTCGCACCCTGTATGTGTGTGTGTGTGTGTGTGTGTGTGTGTGTGTGTGTGTGTGTGTGTGTGTGTGTGCGTGTGTGTGCGCGTATATATATATATATATATATATATATATATATATATATATATATATATATATATATATATATATATATATATATATACATTACGCACTCTTTATTTTCTCTCCTTGTTTCTTTCTGTGTCCCTTTCTGTGGAAGAGCCTAGGCTCGAAGCGTTAAAGACTTTTTCACTTCCCGAGTGTTTAAATAATACATCACTTTGTTGTCTACACCACCTGTTTTCGTCTTTTGATTTTTTGTGAATTCTCCCTATATATATATATATATATATGTATATATATATATATATATATATATATATATATATATATATATATATATATATATATATATACATATATATATATATGTACGTGTGTGTGTGTGTGTGTGTGTGTGTGTGTGTGTGTGTGTGTGCGCGCGCGTGTGTGTGAGCGCGCGTGTGTGTGTGTGTGCATGTACGTGCATGCATGTATGTGTGTTTGCCCTCCACCGCTTGACAACTGGAGTCGATTTGTTCGTCTATACACTTAAAGGCTATGTGTTACTGCATAGCCACAGTCCAATGAGTGAAACACAAAAGAAATAAAACAGAAAATGTCTAAATATGTATATCTCAACCAGTAAATTCCTGGATGAAACATCTAATAAACTTGCAGAGAAAGGCTTACTTTAAATATTTTACCTGCACTATTGGAACCTGTGTAGTGAATAGCATTCAAAGGAACACCATTATCAAGTTGAATGTATTTTTAGGAACAGCCTTAGGCTAAGTCACGGAAGGAATGTCAGCAATGATTGAACACATAAAATTCCAATGGCCAATTTACTGATTTCTTTTCTAAAATAAAAGATAAGAGAAATATTAGAACGACATAGATCTATCTTATCTTTTTATGTATAAAATGATGGATCGCTATCCATCACCTCGACTATTTGAAGCAAAATTTAGCCGAAGCATTATCCAAAGAGTTGATCAGTACTTTGATATATGATAATAATAAAGTTTTGTGGCATATCTATTATCTCGATAATCATATAAGAGAACAAGTAATTGACCCTTCTCCTGAAATGTTTAGGTTTGTT
>NC_142939.1:20522259-20524759 GCF_046866305.1 Octopus bimaculoides | reverse complement strand
CTTCTCAACAAATACCCGAGAGCTCTCTCTAATTATTTTTGTTATTTCATTCAGCCGTCTGGACATATTTATGTGGTACATTTCTGCTGCAAAATCCATTAAACTCCGTTGGTTAAGGCTTTGTTGTTTTACTTCTCTGCGGCAAAAAATTTAAGAAACTTATGGAAATTTTGATATTGAAAATCGAATTTTGAATATGGCGACAAATTTATCATCTTGGCAGTAAATGTCTGGTTATGAAATTTCTCTGCATCGTCGGATTCAAAATTCCTGCTGGTCAGTCGTGTAAATACCTTTTTCTTCTTTTTTGTATTGCTTTTGCTCGTTTCTGATGTCTTTTTTCTATTCCACTTCATATCGTTATTCTTGCCAAATTTATAATTTACCTGGCAAATAGCCATTCCATTTATTTGACGTTTTCAATATATTAGAATTTTATATATTTTAGGCTGTAACCTTTCTTTCAATTCTTTTACAAATGCTGATGTTTGTCTTCCTAATCGCATCGTTTCTGAACCATCATATTGTTTGTCACGCGTTATAAGATCTGCCTGGAATATCTATATCTGTTTTAAGAATAATCTTTTCAGAGTAGAATATAATGCCGAGTCGATTATGTGCTGCATTATATACCAAGCTCGATGATATCCTATAAAATACCAGTAGTTTCTTATTCACAATTGCATTGATATTCTTACTTCTTTTTGAACACCGCTTCATGACACAACAGTAGTTGGTGACATATGAATCTTTTGGAGAGAGAGTTTGGCAATACGGGCTAAAATATTTAAGATTTTGATTTTGCCGGATATTATAATTAATCATTCTCATATTTCTCTGACGCATTCCTTCTAACTTTATCGTTGATCTTTCAAATGCAATATATTATATCATCTACTACATTTCTTTGTGGTCTGCTTTGGAAAGTTTTCATTGCCAGGCCTTTTTATCTTACGTGAAATCACGCAGGAAATCTTTATTTCCACGACTGTGTAAATAAATTAGTTAATATATCAGATATAACTAAATTTACTTTCTACAGCAGTAAGATATGATTCTCTTCTTTCAAAAATTATCTGAACATGAACTAATCATATATACACCTAACACTTACTTGCATACATTAAATTATTAGTATCAATATTTTGGTACAAGGTCAGCAACAAACAATAAAATGTTACAAACATATCCTCTTTTTACATTAAAAATCGCTGTATTTAAGGGACACTTTACAAAAATTTAATTCATCACGTATGTGAAATCAGTGTTTCACTTCTACGATACAATGTAGCATTTTCGAAAATAATAGCGCGTGTGTGTGTGAGCAAGCGTGCGTGCGTATGTGCGTGTCCACACGTGTATTTGTATGTGTGTGTATGCGTCTTTGTTCTTTGTCTGTGCCTGTTCGTCATCACCGCTTGACACACGAGTTGGCGCGTTACCTCCCCGTAACTTAACATTCCTTGAAAACTGAAACATAGAATAATTTCCATGCTTAAAATTAAGAAGTGGGATCGACATGTTCGACGAAATTTCTTCAAGGTGATGCCCCAGCATTGCTACAGTCTAATGACCGAAACAAGTAAAAAATAAAGATAACAATGGCGGTGTCTTATGTAAATTTCGATTGAGTGGCTTACGTGCAAATTTGCTTACTTAGGTCTTGAGTATACAAAGAAAAGTATAAAAAAAGTTGAGACATATATTTCCATGATTGATTAAAACATTCAGCTTCGGACGAAATTAATAATCCTCAAATACATGGGCGAATGGTTATAAGAAAAATATTTGAATAATAAAACCAGAATAGTTTGCTCATATTCGATATTTGTGGTGTAGTTTCAATATCGAAACATTGCTTACGTGAAAAGCTATATATAGAATAAAATAAATATATTATATTTTGAATTAACCGATGAATACATATTATCTAGTTACAAGAGAAGATAAAGCCTGCAGGGGAATCTTTGCTCAACCACGTGACGTTATATATATATAAAACGGTACATTCACTTGGAATGTATTTTCCATGAATTTTAAATGGAACGGAAGAATAACGGCATGGGAAATGAACGGATTTGAGGAATCTATTTTTGTTTTGGTAGGCGTAATATTTTTCTTTACTTATAAAAATATGTCTTGTCCTAGAACGTTGAAATATATGAAATTGCGATATAGCTCAACACGATATGAGAAGGAAAGTTAAACAACAACGAATAGAACTGGTGGAAATGATGCAAACACATAAGACATGGTTAATTGGTTAACCGTTTAACATGTTGAAAATTTTGTGAGGGAGTAATATTTTAGGCACAGAAAGAACATCACCCATGGGCAATATATATTACAGCAAAAGTCAATTAGGCAAACATTTTCATAGCTTTCGGAGCCGAAAGTTTTCAAAGATACGTTCGGGAATATATTATGCCGTGATTATGAGGCAGTAAGTGTTACTGGACATGTGGTGAAAACAGTCGTTACAAACATGATGTATTCCTTT
>NC_142939.1:20507259-20517259 GCF_046866305.1 Octopus bimaculoides | reverse complement strand
CTTTCTTTCTTTCTTTTTTTCTGTTGTTGTCCTTCCTATCAATATATATATATAAGTGTATAGATATGTGTGTGTTTGCATAAATGTATATATATATATATATAAATACACACACACACATACGCACACACACATACACATACACGCACACACACACACACACACGCACACACACACACACCCATATATATATATCAGTCTAGCTGAATGCATATATAAATCTTAGAAGCGCACATCAATCAAACGTTTAGTGATCAACTCGACTTTCTGCTTCAAATATACATACAAAAATATAATAGTTCAGACGAAAATACATACATTCACAGCAGCACACAAACACACAGATAACGTGCATGTACATGCTATCGTACACATTCGTGCATGTATGCACACATACATATATACATACAGACGGACGTACATGCAAGTAAAAATACAAATAATAGATATACGCTGCGTACATATATGTGTTTGTGTGCGTGTATGTGCGTGACTGTGTGTTACCGAATGTGCAAAATTCACATGAAAATTAAGTTTCGATATTAATGTCTTCTGTGTGTGTATTTGGTTCTTCGTTGTTGTTGATGCTGTTGTTGTCGTTGAAGTGTATGAGTGTGTGCATTGTTATGTGTGTGTTACTGTCTGTTAACTTTATAAAGAATACATAAGCTTGAACACATTCATATGCATATGGAAATATATATGTTTCTCTCTCGCTCTTTCTCTGTGTATATATATATATATATATATATATATATATATATATATATATATATATATATATATATATATATATATATGTGTGTGTGTGTATATATATATATACATATATACACATATATATACATATATACATGCCCATGTAGACATGCATATTCATATATATATATAGCCATACAAATACACACATATGGCACATATACATGTGTGTATGTGTGTATACGCGTGTGTATGCATCTGTGTTTAAATATATATATATATATGTATTGTGAAATATGTGTTCAGTTAATCTTGAATGCAAAAACATTATTTACGCTTTCGAAAGCGATATTTTACCTGTCATATTGTCTATATAAATATAAATTTGTTCACATAATTCCGCGTATTCTTTGTTTTAATGCATTCATGAAATTTCAATCTTTAAATTTTACTTTTCCATATTTATCATCATGATCATCATCATATACATTATCATCATCATTATCCTATTCATCATGAACAATATCACAATCGACGTCGTCGTCGTCATCATCATCATCATCATCATCATCATCATCATCATCATCATCATCATCACCATCATCATCATCATCATCATCATCATCGTCATCATCATCATCATCATCATCACCATCATCATCTTCTTCTTCTTCTTCTTCTTCTTCTTCTTCGTCGTCGTCGTCGTAGTCATCATCAACGGTAGCAACAGCAGCAGCAGAGCACGCTATCAAAGTAACGCTGGGTTGTACAGAGATTTGAAGCATGCTATAGCTTTCATGACCAGATATTTAACAAGGGCCCACGAAGCAAATGCATCGCAGTCATATTTGCGCGACATTGGTGACATCATATCAAGATAAATAGCGCATGACCCCCAAAGGTTCATGCCAGTTAGAATTTCCTTCATTTCGAGTAGACCATCCTTCTCAAAAGGTCACGAATAAGGGATTTTGTAAAGATGATGGACGAAATACTAACTGAGGATTGACTAACTGAGACCCCAAAGGAATACTATAAAAACATGGTTATGATATACCCCAACTGCTCACGTTTGCGTTCAGAGGTGAACATATCGTCATCCATTAAGAGAAATGATTAAATGGTTCAGGTGAAACAAATGTGTGGTATTGAGAAGAGTATTTAATCTAGCCCATCTTTTACACCAAGGAAAATCTTGTACGTATCAGCACTTCGCTTTGAATTCCTCCGGAGGCAAATCCGACCTCAACGGAATTTGGACTCAAAATATAAAGACAGATGAAATACCTAGAAGCATTTCGCCCGTCATGCTAACGTTTCGCATCAATTTAAATAGATAGATATATATAGATGCATGTACTTATCTCTATCTATCAATGCAGCTACCAATACACACACACACACACACACACACACACACGCACACATACACACACACACGCACACACACACACACACACACACACACAAACATGTTTGTATTTTGATAGATCAAGAAAATTAGACGCTCTTTTGTCATGGTATATATTCTGTCTTGCATCTATAATTCTCGCTTTATTATATTTCGTATGTTTGGATTGCACTTTTGTATAATTAATAAAAGGCGCCATCGTAAAATGAAATAAAATTATAAGTTATTCAAGAAATGAAATTAGCAATGGCATGGAAATAGCAATTACAGTTTAAACCATTGAAGGCAATAGAATTATAGCAATAACAATTTTGGTAATTATGTAAGTTAAGACTCTACTTTAGGCAATAATATAAATATGAGAAAAGATTTTTCGGCAACTACCAAACAAAATTATAGGAACTGGTGAATGGCAAAAGAAGGATGACGTAAAATCATTGAATTCTAAATATCTTTTTGTATTAAAATACGAAAGTTATTAATAATAAACAGGAAATAAATGAGGTGTGATGAATGATTTTTGTCTTCTTAATAAGTACTTCATGCTAACAAATTACTGATATCAAGGAACATGAATGATTGTTGTAAAATGAAATTGAAATATTATTCAAGTATCAAAAACGGTGTTTATAATTTCTTTATTGAAGCCGTCATTACTTTAATTTACTTAACACTTTACTTTTTATAGTGTTCCGTAATTTCTGCCGTTTTCCATAATTGCATGCGACCTCCCAAGTGCTGATATACATTAACAATAATTTAGTATAGGGGCTGTATTTTATGAAAATCGCTGTGTATCAATACATAATCACATCACATGTATATACATAATTAAAATTATTATTGTACGGTAAAGGTTTGTTTGCTTTTTGCAGGGGTAATGAATTACAGGGCAGAAGGAGGGGAGACGAACATTTTAAAACCAAAAACATAAGTAAATACAATCAACTAAGTTGCATGCAAGCGAAAAATCACCCAACCGAAGGAGGCCTGCGTGGTCAACCGATCTGTTGGAAATTGCCACCGTGTCTTCCTCAATTTCCTTCCTACCTTTTGAGAAATTACGTTTGTTAAAGCAGGAAAATATGTCTTCAACTGCAAGGATTTCGATTACAGACCTGTTCTATATGAATTGCGATGATGATAAACTGTAACAAGAAAAACAACAACAAACGAAATAACTCAGCATAAAGTATTTAAAATAGAACTAACAAAAGAAACAACTCCACAGACACTTATGTCCAAACGAAACCACAACATCGACAGTAAAAATCAATAATGAAGAAATTGTACAAGAAACACCTGTTTCGTCAGTGTTTTAAAGTTACAGAAAATACAAATCTAACCCTTTGAGTAATTAAAGAAGCACTACAACATTGTAAACTGCTTGAAAATTATCGATATGGCCTGGCAGTGTAGAGGAGCGCAGTGTAGCGGAGGGAAGTGTAGCGGAGGGCAGTGTAGCGGAGAATGCAATCTCTACGAGTGACATAAAGACAGCGTTGGCAAAATAGTAGTATGTATCTGAATTTGTAGAATCTTTTGAGACGATATATAGATATTGTGATACTATATATGGGATACTGTCAGGCAGATCAAGCCTTAATAAATACTAATCCAACAATACCAGAGTGTAAGTTGAAACGCTTAAGATTGCAGTTCACTTCTGCGCAACGAAATGTCTGTCAATTTTCACAATCATCTCTCTTTTCTAACTTGCACAACAATATTTTTTTACAATGAGGATATCAAAGAGAAAAAAACATTTCCTCTGATAAACACTCATACTTGTAAGAATATAATTTAATGCAGTTTCGTAGGATTCGACCAGAATATAAAATATCGACTCGTATAAAATTATTTTAAGCACTTGTCTTCTCTTTAGGAAAAAATAAACGCCTAAAAAATTGCACGAATATATTTAAAGAGGAAATGAGTGCCATACTATTGAAAATATAAAACAGATAAATAATAAATTTAAACGAATAAGTAATAAATAAATAACACGTCACACATTGCAATGTCAGTGAATGTAAAAGTAAATTTCATTGAAAGAAAGTTCTACATGTCTTAGCAGAAATTGAATTTAGGCTTCCTGGAATATATCATGAACTCTGAAAAAAAATATATGTATAAAATCTTCTTTGAGAAAACAAAATTAAAATAAGAAAAGCTAAAATCATTTTCCCCACAAATACATTCCAAACATTGAAAACTGCTTACCGCTTAAGAACGGCGTTTTATTTGCTTGTGTTTTAACTCCATTTACTGTTTTCAAATTAAATTTAAAAAAATGACACTTATAGAAAAAATGCATTTATAATCTAACATAAAATACAGAAAAGTATTTTCTAAAAATTTCAGAAAAATATTTCCTTCTATCAACATTTAAAAGTTCGAAATATACCATAGGCATATTACAGATCATGCCAATATATGTAGGTTAGAGTCTATACAATATATCGTGTCGGGAATACTCTTATATTTTACTAAGTGCATTTTATTTTCCAATGTGCCCATAATAATTGTGCTACTTCGATTGTATATTATTGTGGAATAGTGTCCTCCTGTGACAAATTATTAACAAATAGATTATATCTTCATATTTAATTTTCATAGCTCCAAGATGCATCTCGTGCATGCTATGGGGTTCATCTTCATTTATGTTTCTAGGGTTCTAGATGTTTTCAACATCAGATTACCTCGCCCAGTCGACCAGGTTGGGGTTGGTCAATTACCCGTTTGAATAGCAGTAGCACCAACATAACGCTCTGCCCTGTTCATTTATAGCCACCTAGAAGCCTTCAGTGCAGCTTCTGTGATGGAATGTATGGCCGTCTTAGTCGTTGCATCCGAAGATGCACGACCAGAAAGGCCTTGAAAAATAAATTCCTCATAAACCCCCGAAACCTTACATTCATTGTCTCGCAACGTGCTGCCAAAATCTGGTTTCTGATTGACTTCTTATCACGAGTTTTCTCCATATATCCTTCATCCAATAATACGTGCGAAATATAAAATTAGCAATCTATATGAGGTTTTCTACTTCCTGTGTGCTTGTGATATTTAAATGGCTGTGATTAATACTGTGGTTCGAATGCTTGCAATTGAGTATTCTTTCCTACAGGTATTCAGGGAAGAGATTGTGGTGGTAAAGAAAAAGCTGTATTGCATTTGCTCTATCTATCAAGATACCTACTTATCTGTCTAGCTATGTATCAAGCTACCTACTTACCTACCTATCTATCTGTCTAACTATCAATATGTCTACATACACTCGCAAGCATACAGACACGCAAACGCAAACACAGATACACACATGTATAACTCAAACACAAACACACACACACACACATGTATAAGACATCATGCTTGCTATCGATTTAGTAAATATTTTTTATTTGGATTTTGTATTATATTTAAAACAAAATACGTTACGTTCAATCAAGGGAAAAGACTAATGAAAATACTCTGATAAACACGAACGCTATGCTATGTCTTGTACATAGATAAGTAGATATCCAAAACAATAGGCCACCAATAGCTAAATAGCAATGATATATAAGGAAATTTAATAGAAAAGTTACATATTCTATGCAAATACAGCGTAGGAAACACATAGTAGCCATTCAAAACATGCAATAATTTAATTTCACATTCGCACCCTTTGCTATCACAATTTTCATTGTAGTGATACAAATCTGCTGCGACTGGTTTGAGACTGGATTAACTGCAGTTTCTGCTAGACTGTACGACTTCATATGTATCCTCTCCGAGAGAAAAAAAAATGTAAGCTGAAATACGTACCACAACCAAGAATTTCATCTCAAAATTTAATGAACTGACACGCAATCTAGACTGGAAAAACTATATAAACAAAACTAAGTATTCTGTATTTTGGCCAAAAGTCTCGTTTCAGACCAGTTGCAGTTGTTCTCTATCAGTGATTATGTCGCGTATAGCGTCACACAAATTGAGACACCAAATAATGAAAGTTTAAGTGACGCATACATTTTTCCTGTTCTGAATGGCTCATTTCTTTCGTTTAAACACATTGACTTGGATCAAAACACTTCCTAAACGCGAATAATTAGAACAAAGTTAATGTCTACGTTTTTTGAAGGCTATATATATATATATATATATATATATATATATATATATATATGATACTAATTGGTCTATCTCGTGGTCAAACAGTATGCATTACAATATGAAATAGGTAGCATTTTCGCTTCCTTTTGATGTATAAGAGGGAATAAAGTGTAAATTCACATTTACAATGTAGAAAGCTAATTAATAATTTATATTTAGATGGCGCAAAAACCCAACATTCTGATATATATGTATATGTAAACACGTATGAATGTATTTGCGTATGTGTGTGTGTTTTTGTGTATGATTAAAGACATTCAAATGTCAATATTATCTATTTAAAAAGCATTTTGGTGCAGTTTCAGTATTCATCTCATTTATAGACAATTTTAATTAGTCAATTCACTCACGTTTTTATTTAATCTATATTCCATATTCATGTGAAAGTAAACTTAGTGCGCAAATTTGAAAGAAAATAATATCCTTATATAAAAGTTCATTATACTTATCAATTTTCTATGGAAATGTACAATATAAAACTAATATATTTGCAGAAAACTATGTAATTACAAATTGAATATATATTAAACGCAGTCCAAAGATATAATTTTCCCTCAAAGAAATTTCATGTTATATATTTCTCGTTCTCTTCAGAATACTATTTGAATTGTAATTTAAAAGTAAAAAAAAAAAGCAATTCTGTATTGTTCTAATATGTGTTAGATACTCACTGTTCTTTTGGTTTCTGTAGGAAAGCTTTTGCTTAATATAGTTACCTGGGCGTTACCTTAAATGAAAGTGCAAAAATGCTTACTTCATATCGTCATACTTGAGAGTGCTCAAATGTGAACTTAAGTATCAACTAATAAAATGTATTATTCACATTTAAAGCCACCGTTAACAGTTGTGCTGTTTCAACTTTTAGGACAGTTATGACCTTTGAGTTGAGAACATTTACATGCGTCTAGATAAAAAGTTTGTAAGGAGCATCTAACTCAAAGGTGAGAATTTTAGTATCATTTGAAAGAACGAAGCGTTGTGGTCGAATGTATCAGATATATAAGCCTCGATTTGATATATATATGAATGGTAGGTAAGTCAATCGGAGGCTGTTGGCTTGGTCTCGATTGAATGCAATTTCCGTAATGGTTTCGTGGCATATTCAATTTAAAAAAATTACAGTGTATTTTCAGACATTGCGTAGAAGTGTATAAGTGATAACGGTGGACGAATTGAGATTATGGAATCGCCGTTTCTGTGAGCCAGATGAGAAAAAGTCCAGATAGCAATGAGAGATAATGTATTTGTATTAGATGGAGTCAGAGAAGTCAAGCTTGTTCACAATAGGTAAGAAATTTGAGGCCCGAAGGAGATATCAAATATAGTGGAATCGAAACCCAAATGGAACAAGTGACACGGGTTAATGTAAGAAACGGAACAGCTTATTTACTCTGATAAACGAGTTGCATAAATGTTTCTTTCATAGGAGAGACAGAGACAAGTGTTCTAATCTAGACAAACGCTTCTTGGGATAAAATACATGACTGAGTCAAGGTATTACTCCCTTTGCGGTTCTACCTTACAAGGACAGTTTTTGGCTCTCTATTGAATAACATTGGTCATCTTTGGTCATTGTTAGAGGGCAGAGCGTTCGATATCGAAACGTTCTTTGAGGTAGCCATCTCATTTCACCTCCGAATATGAGCCTCTGTACATTTTGGTCATGTATCTTTTAAATATAAGATAGAATTCACCTTTTATTGATCGTCTACTTTATCGATACAGTCTATTTTATCGAATTCTTCAGACTGATGATGATGATGATAATGATAATAATGATGATGACGACGACGACGACACCGATATTGGTTAATAATAATAATAATAATAATAATAATAATAATAATAATAATAATAATAATGATAAACTGCCTTGAGGTTGAAAAGTAATTTTAATGGCTGTTGGTTTAAACAACGTGAAAATTAGGATATGCATTTATAAAGCAATAAAGATTTATAATAGCATTCATTAATTTTAGAATGTAATACTAACTAAAGCATTTTTTGGTTAATGTTATCTCTCATCTGCAAGGAATGACCGGTTGCGAATAAGACTCAGATTCCGTGCATTGCTTTCTTAATGCTTTGTGAATGGGCTGCATTTATCTCACTAGTGCCAATTAACATTTATACTATCGCTTGCCCACCTGATGTTTTCATTTACAACTTTGCGAACATAACTATTCGATGCTATCTGTAATGATACTGCTACAAGGCAGTGTATCGCTTAAGGACACGCTTAATCATTAGTCCGAAATCCTAAGTTAATCCTCGATTGATATCTCAATTTATTGAATTTCATATAATGTTCATCAAGGACAATTATCAATATTAATGGGAAATTTATGTATTGTAGTGAGAGTAATTATATTCGACTATACCGATAATTTATATAACCTATATATATAATGTATAATCATTTTGATATATAATCATATTAATGTCATGTATTTATACATGTATTCTAAAAATGAATCCATCTGCTTACTGATGTATTATCTATATGTATATATCTTGTTAGCGATATGAAAATAAAATAAGACGAGTGTGATATAATTGTTTTGCCATAAGGCATATATACCGCATGGTAATAACTATTAAAATGTTTAACACCATCAACACGTTATTGTGTACTCATGTAAATGGTACGTATTATATTGAACTTGGTATGCTTCAATTCAAACTCAACTCATTTGGATATACTGGATGTGAAAATATATAAAGGATTATACAATATGTTTATATACTGTTTGATCTCTTTTATTTTCACGATATATCAACGATTTATTTTAAACAATATTACGGTCAAAGCCGAAAATACCATGCTTCATGTTGAGCGATTTTAACAATATTGCATCACTACTATATTATCAATGTAATTTCAATGATATCACCTGCTTCAATGTAAAACTGTAATAACAATGTGATTTTAATATCGTGGACAGCGCAATGTAATACAAGAAAATGCAAGTTAGATAATCCTGATTCCAGCTATATTGAAGAAGGTTATTACAATATCACTACAATGACAAACAATAGAGAAACTACTCCCTATGGTCACAACGGGGGATCCCTAATATCTATTTTGTTGTCTGCTCTTGCAACTGTGACACACCTATTATGCTAACACCTATCATTGCAAATATTTATGTCACTTTAACTCCAGTATTAAAATATATACAGTAAAAATACCTTGCCTACATAATATGAAACTCATATCCATGCACGTTTTACAAATTGTCTTCTGCGTTCATATTAGTCATTTCCCGCTTAGTATTCAGTACGCTGTTATTGTTGTTATATTTCATAAAAAATTACTGATGTAAGTAGCAACAATTTGAAAGTATTTATATAATAATTATCAAGTCTGATGACACGAAGGATACTATTCGTAGAAACATTTGTTTTGTTTTTTCAATTACACTTCGTGTGTCTGGCTTTGAAATCTTTTGCACAATATCTAGATAAGACTTTTCTGCACAAAACCAGATTTGCTAGGTTAAAAAAGTACGTTACTGCAGGCATGAAACACGTGTATTATGGTGGTGAATGTTGCTTGACCCTGGGTTTCTAGTTTCCATAATTTTCTTTTTATTTGCGCATTTATTTTCGGTATTCAACGAACGTATTATGATAATTCATTTATATAGAGAAATATGTGCATGTATTCCAATGTTTCATAATTGACTATAATTAAGTCAGATTCCAATAGTGTCAGAGTCCAACGAAAAGGTT
>NC_142939.1:20474759-20504759 GCF_046866305.1 Octopus bimaculoides | reverse complement strand
TATTTATAAATTTAAATGTTCTCGGAAAGAGAATTAAAGTCACATCAAAATCTGTCATTCTCTCAAACTCGTAAGATTTGATGATTAGTGACAAGTTAACTATTTTAACTTAAATTAGAGAGAAATAATGTTTAAAATTATAAAGATGACAGAAATCGATGCATTAGTTTAAATACTTGCATATCGATATGCTGTAAAACTGCTTGTCCTAGAGAAATTTGACTGAGAATCATTTATGCATTATACACTGTAAGTGCATATATTTATTGATACTGGCGAGATACTATATATTTTAAAATATTTTCTCTGCAGCGTTATGAGAAGGACTATTCATTCAGTAATAGAAGACAGACGAGAATAATTTTCATGTGACACACTAATCTACATATCTTAATTATATTAATTTCATATCGTTAATCTAATGACATGTGAGTGATAAATATTGCATCTTAGCAACATACCATATATCAGCATGTCACGAACATTCAATAAGCATATAACACATTAATATGTTGTCCTTGCCGATGGCCCGCGACATATTGCCGCAAGACAACTCTCATTGACAGAAAAAATAAATATTTCTACTATATTCTTAAATTTCATTAAAAAATCCAGTACATTACTGACGTAAATTACATGATATTAAATAAAATACGACTGTATGAGTGAGTAGGAGTGTGCGTGTCTTTATGCCTGCACATGTGTAGGTATTTGCATGTGACTTTCTTTTGATGCGTCAATATATATTTGCACACGGTAAGGCGGAGAGATGACGAAATCGTTACAGCTCTTGGTAGAAAACGAAGCGATATTCCGTCCGTTCTGAGTTCAAGTAGCCGAGTTCGGCTTTGCCATTCGTAATATCGTGGTCGATAAAATAAAAAAATAAATATAAATTGAAAACTGGGGTCGATGTAATGGACTTAACCTTTTCCCGAAATTGATTGCTTAATGATTGATTTACTAAATATTCTTTGATAGTCACGATAGCAAAATTTTAATAATAAAATTACAATCTCGTGGAAAACTACAATAATTTGTATGTTATGGAGATGTTTGGGGGTAGACACGAGGTACATGGGTAAATGAATTACTATAGGAGTTTGGAAACCGAAGATGTCCCGACTAATCATGTCATGTAGTACTGTATGCTAGGTATTGTTCATATTCTGTTTCTAGTAGAGCAATGTACTCATGACACATAACAAGTAATTCACTCCACTTAAGTACCATTATTAAATGCTGTATACTAATGAATAAAGTTATGGTACAGACGATGGGTTATGACGTTCACCAAACGTTCTAATGTGGCGTAAGGCAACGTAAATAGAAATTATTCAAATGCAATCTGTTAGGTAAAATACTTTATTAAATTTTTCCCGTGTCTAAATCCGTTGACTTCTATCAATTTAATTATGCGAGGATTTTGCTTCAGGTTTCTCAAAAATGTTTTTGAAGTAATCTATGGTATGATTTGTAAAACGACAACAATATTTTCAGTCATCGTTTCATATAGAAATATCCACTCAGACTAAGTTTAGACTATTTGAACTCCTAAATATTGATCAGAGAATTGTTCGCACATTTATATACGAATGACCCAATTCATTTTGTTCAAATGCACTTAGGGAGGATATGATATTGATAATTAAGGTTACGCTTTCAGAAATTTTATACCTTGGAGAAAAATCTTTGTTAGAAATGATATAAAGATATTTCTGTTTCAATTTCAGTCATTTACAACAGATGTCATCGGGTTATAATATCTGAATGACATACTTTGATATACGGACACACGCACACACACACACACACACGCACACACACACACATACACACACACACACACACACACGCACACACAGAGGAACATATATCATGTGCACTTACACGACCATATACATATGTCTATATGTGTATATACGTATACACATACACGCACGGAAACACACATACGTATACATACACACATATACACACGCTCGCACACACATACACACATACGCACGCGCACGCACAAACACACACACACACACAGACACACACACACACACACACACACACATATATACCAATGTAATATACATATGTTGCCCAGACAGAAAAAGCGGAGATAGAAAACGGTTAGAAATGATCTTAATGAAAATAATTTATTTTCTATGTAATAAAGAGCTATATGATTTCATATGAAAATCAAATCAATCGTACGTTTAAATAAAAAATTAGATGCAGTCTTCAATGTGTTCGAGTTGTGCATTAAACTTATTTTTTTCATTTAATTATACAGACGCTATACACTATTTTTATCACGTTAATTCAAGTGTAATAAAGGAAGGTGATGAAGTGTAACATACACATCGAAATATTCTTTTCCACTCTTGGCACAAGGTCCGAATTTTTTAAGGAGTGGGCCAATCGATTAGATCGACCCCAGTACGTAACTGATACTTAATTTATCGACCCCGAAAAGATGAAAGGCAAAGTTGACCTCGGCGAAATGTGAACTGAGAACGCAGAAACAGACGATATACTTCTAAGCATTTCGCCCGGCGTGCTAACATTTCTGCCAGCTCGCCGCCTTATGCAAATCGAAACATTAAAGCTGCAATATATTCTGCAGAGGTAAAGGAACAATGTACGTATGACGGTGCAATGCATGTACTACCAGATCCATAACCTTCATGATTTTAGGAACTTCGAATTGTTATATTACTATCTCTGTATACGAAATGACTTTGTAGCAGAGTATAAAGGTTGTATTAGTTGATTAATCTCCACAGAATTAACTACGAACGATGCTGGATTTTTCAAGCTGTAATCTAACACCGGTTATAGTTAGGCCTTCGGACTTATTGGCAGACATTTCAAAATATAGCCATACAAACCAAGATATCGCATATATTAATGATTGGAATTCTGAATATAATGGTATATTCTATTGTGTCGAGTATATTAAGAATCGTCAGTTGTGTTATACGTGGAATAATCTTTTCCTCCATTATTCATTCAAGGTACCATAGCCGCAGTTCAAATAAGGTTCAAAGTAGAATCATTGGTATGATATTTATGTGACCTTAGGTTTGGAGGCTCTAATTATCAAATTCTCCAGAGGAGTTATTTTTTTCCTATTAGTGTATATTGCAGAAAGAAATGTTGTCGATTCTGTTGTTTGTAACAGCCATTAGGTTTTAGTCAATGTTTCCCCAATCTTGAAATCACTTTCGGCATCATTTAGGTTGTTGGGTTGGCACCATTATACAAGAAGGAAGTCTCTCTGCACCAAACTGTAATAATTACTTTTGCAAATTGGCTAGACAGCTGACCCTTACTACAATGTAATCGTATATATGTATTGGCAGTCCAATGATCTAAGCGACTTCATTTTGACATCTATTATCATCGAGTCTTTGCAATGTTTCAACTTCGACTTACAGAGCATCTAGACCTCTTGTGTACCAGTAGGTTCTTACCCAAGTCACTCATTTGTAGTTTTGCTTGGTTTGTTCTCAAATTTTGTCAATGTTGCACGTAGGTTAATTTTTGGGTGGACATAAGAAATCCATGAAAAATATCAGTATGATTCCGATAAGCAATCGAGCAATCAGATGCATCGTTTCACTTCCACTCAGATTCTCAAGTTTGGAATTACTATTTTCATGTTAATATATGATTGTTATGCTTCACCATTTTATTGTTTCCCTTTGATAGGTTATTAATTCATGTCGGCTAGGTTGCCGGAGAGATTATTGGGGATGTAATTAGTCAAGATTCTTCATGACCAAATATATCCATAATTTAATTGTTCCAAATATCGATGAAGGCCGCTTGGTCCAGCATGTTTTTCGCGATATCAGTACTATATATCACTACTATATTCGACCTGAATCTGACCTGAATCTAACAGCAAGGAATCTAACAGCAAGGAATCTAACAGCAAGGAATGTTAGAGAATGACAAACACTTTATGTTAATCTTGGGACAGCATGAAACAGATAATTTCAATAGACATGAAGCAATATAGAGTAACACTGAAAATTGCTACCTTATTGTTTTATTACTGTCGGAAGTAGTAAATCTAAGATATGGTTTGTTAATCTACTGAGTTACGTACTTCATTGTAAATAATTTGCTTGTTATTCATCATATTAACTTTATTACATCTATCAGACTACTTCGTTTCTGAAACAGAAAGGCAGTAATGAATACGTGCATGTTCAAATGCTCTATAAACCAAATAACCAAATGGATATTAATTTATGATATAATAGTTTATTTTATAATGCTAATTATAATCTAATTGCTTCTTTCTTTATTTTCGAAGTTTGTTGTTCTCTTAGAACTTACGTGGATTACACCAAATATTTAGCAGTTTTAGAATGTTACTCTCTATTAAAAATGGTATTTCGACGCAACAACATATTAACAATATGTATTTTTTATCAATTTGCGCACAATTACAGAATATAAAACTGCGTCATTCTTTGTTTCTTTGTGAACTTACACTCTATGAACTAGTTTTTGATTTTGAATTCCTTACCAGACTACTATACACACTCGCACACACGCACACACACACACACACACACACATACACTCACACACACATACACACTTGTATATAAAGTATAATATGACATAGATATACAATATATACCTTTATATAAATAAACAATATATATTGATTATATATATTTATAATACTATCTGTGTATATTACGTATATATATATATATATATATATATATATATATATATATATATATATATATATATATATATATATATATATATATAATGTATATAGAGACGTATATATACATATACATACACACGCACGCACACACATACACACACACACACATATATATTAAAGTTTTATACTTAATAATTACATTGTTTTGTTCATCTAACACCACGGCAGACGTAAGACATTGCTTTAAAATACTATTTGCTTATTACATCAACTAGGTAGGTGTCTAACATCTGAAACTGCTTTTGTTCATACAAAGATCAATATCTTGAGAACAACACGTATAATTAAATATAATATAATTTGTTATGTACAAAGTGGAAGCCTTCAGCTAGATATTATTTTGTTTGAAACATATTTCATATATGAATTATTCTAGCATCTCCCTAACGCTTATACATAGTCCAAATTCATGGCAACAATACCAAAGAATATAAAAAACTTATAGTGATTACCAAACTTATTTTTAAAAGGTGTGTTACTTTTTTTTAATCTTGCAAATAAAATCTTACACAGACTAAGCTTTACAAAATGACAAACAATGGATGTAGTCTATTTTTATAACGCTATTCTTTACAAACAGTTGAAAGTATAAAATATTACCTATCATAATAATAATGAGAATACATTATAAATATACATATATAAACGCATTCATATTATGAAGCCTATCAAATTACGCCAAAGCTTGCAAAATAACCCAGTTAGACAAGTAATAGGTATGTATTAAAGAAATATTGATTTTTAAAAATTATTTCTAATTATAATTTTCAATAGTAGCATCAATGTTAGAATTACAGCTTTAGAAAGAAGAATAAGAAAAACATTGCCTCTGTATAAGCGTGGTTTAGAGGCATTTTATTTTGGGGAGATATTTCTTTAAGAATTGCATGAAAATATATTGGACAGTTGTACTATTGTTGTTACCTGAAAGAATACGCTACATTTTAAAATGTGAGGTCCTCCCCACATCCCCAGGGAAATTAGTAACTAAGTATATTTGATGAGAAAGTACTTATTGTACTGTACGTGTAATATTTTATGATTGCATACATACATACATACATACAAACAGACACAACGCCTTACACAATTCAGTTTTGATATATATGAGAAACCGGTCAAGTGTATTCATATATTTAAAATATAATTCAATTCTATTTAATTCTAATCTACTCTGTGTTCATTTTCATTTAGATTAATAACAATATACATTTATATAGATATATACATACACACACACACGCACACACACACACACACACACACACACACACACACACATATATATATATATATATATATATATATATATATATATATATATATATATATATATATATATATATATATATGTATATATGTATGTATATGAGGTGGTATTCATCATCTTTTAGACATTATATTATGTCTATATATTTTTTAAAAACCACTTATAACAATATAACAATATACATTCATGTATAACATTATGCTTTACATATATAATATATAAAAATACCATAATAACATAACATAAAAATCATGTTATCGGTTATTCATTAACCAACCATAACAAAGTCAGGGCCTTTAAAATCAATAGATGACCAATTAGGTTACGGGATTGACCATTACCCCCTCCCCACCTCCCGCAGCATTTCAGCCTACGATAAACTAAAACTATAGGAAAATAATAAAGTATCTTGATTAATACTCGGAAATTTCTTACTTTAAGTACCAACTAACATCACAGGTATTAACATAAACTATAACCAAGTCATTGTGGACATTTGTCTAAAGCCCTCAATAGAAAATATATCGCATGCTTATATGAATATATATATGTTTGTGTATAATTATTATAATTATATAAAAAGAAAAATACAAACTATTGCAATAATCCTCCCTTCTCAACACGTGATATGTATGTACATAAGGATATGTTTATACGTCAGTATATATATATGTATATATTATTAATGTTTAAGTAGTAATAGCGACATGTTCAAATAATACAAGAAACACGATTTTAGGACAAAAGGAGAAAAGTCAATTTAGAGTAAATGCAGAACTGCAAGAACAACAATATTGACAAAGATGTACTTGCAAGTAATTGGATACAAGGCCGTAGTGACACGTTTACTTTGAAGTTTTTAGACAGGAATGGAAAAGTATTTCTTATGTGTTACACAATGCAAACAGGCTCAAAATGTAAAGTATTTTAGAGAATAATTTTCATGTAGTAAAACAGTGTTTTATACTAAAATACATACGTGTTGCAATAAGCATGTTCTGTTTTTCAAAGTTAATCTAATCAGCAACGTTGACAAACACGTATAGCTATAAAAAGAATAAGAGAATAGAACAATTGTAAAGATACACAGAGGATTTGTTGGAAATTTGGCGTTGATTATATATCCAAAATTCACCCGGACACTTTTGTTTTGGTTCAAAATTGCTTTATTTAATGAAGGTTCTTCCGTACACCTATTATTTTCACTCAATTCGTCATTCCGTCAAGAAGGCTTTTTATAGTAAGATGACATTCTTCGTTTGTCTAAGTAAGCTTATGTAAGTTCCACTGCAACGTTAACAAACCTCTATATATGCTCTTCTAAATTTTCTCTGTTTACTTTCCTTTCCTTTAAACATATATGAAACATCACTATTATTAGTAGTATTATTACTGTCGTTGTCATTATTATTATTATTATTATTATTATTATTATTATTATTATTATTATTATTATTATTATTATTATTATTATTATTATTATTATTATCTGTCGATTTATTTAAATCACACTTCATTTTCCAAAAGTGAGATTTATCTACACAGATAAGTATTATCATTATTCATTAGTAATCTCTGTTGCTGTTGGTTTTCTGTTAGTTTAGAAGTGAGAATCGTTCGTTGTGATTGATGATGCACTTCCCACGGATCTGACATTTCACTATGGAAATCTAACAATAGTGTACTCTATGAGAGATTTTGCTGCAATGTTCCATTATTCCTTATTTTCATCACGTTTCTAGAACCATCTATGTAAGACGTCACTGTGTAATTACAAAGAATTCACATCGTTTGGTGTTCTGTTCATTTGTACTTTACTAGATCTGTTTTAATTTAAACAACGGAATTTCCTTTGATTACCACAACAGTTAATCATGTGTGATATGTATGGATTTTGAGAAAAAAAAGAATCTGGTAGTGAGGCCAGCACCGGTATACATACACACATAAACATGCACACACACAAACACACACACATAAAGTCTGTCATACCGGCCATGATGAAATACCACAAGGTATAGAAAATACGTATTCGCCTTTATATATTTAATCCTTTATATTGAACACTCAATATTTCATATATTCAATAAGACATTCAATACTTTATTTCATTGTACCATCCATGTTTATATTATATATTGTATATTCCATATTCTATATCCCACATTAATTTTACAAGAATATAAATAAAACATACAAAACAGACAGAGTTGGAACTCTTTTAAATAAAATAATATATATATATATATATATATATATATATATATATATATATATATATATATATATATACGACAGAAAGTTATTTTATTCGACACGGGTTAAAATATAGAAAGAAGAAGTTGAAAATGCACTGGGAGTCTTTTAGATGATTTATTTTTAAAGGTTTAACCAGTTTCATAACTTTTCGCATTTTCAAAATGTAAGTGAGATGGGAAAACATGGGGCTATGCACCAACTGCGTTGCTTCTGTCTAAAGTTCGAAAATTCTCTTGCCTTTATGAAGCGAATATGACACAATATGATATATGTTTAGGATGTTATTTGAATGGCAGAGGATGTTCATGTGGTTAGAAATATTTTCTAATTAAAAATATTTTCCCGTTATACACCTATATTTATGTTATGTTTTAATGATTTTGGCGCCGAAAGTTAAGGCTGGCGTGGCTGAATGAGAATATCTAGTGAAAGTTCTTAACAATCCAGGCTCTATAATTCAATGTGTCGAGTGGTAGATTAGACAGGAATGGTTTGTATGGGGTCGTTAAATTTTGTTGGATCTCATTTATTAGCAATCGGTTAGTGTTTGTGTGAGCTATTCCTGCTATTTTTGTCGTGGTTTGTATTTTTCAATATGTACATTTGATTTGTGGTATTGTTTGAATGAAGATTACGTTGGAAGAGTTGGAGTATTTGGAACATATTTGCCGTATATATGTCTAAGCAAGGCAGAAGATAAAATTGGAAATACCTACATTCACAGCATGTATGTATTGAAAGTTCAAACTTTGTAAATTAAGTATGTCCAATGGCTGAATGGGTATGGTATGTATGCATCTAAGTAGGAACAAAATTTCGTTCTCCCCTAATTTTTACTTTAGTGTCATGCGAGAAAAATTCATGACTGGTTGGCTGTGTAAATTCAAGATGTCATGTGTCAAAAGTGTTTCTGTTTGAGTGGCTTTTGGTGAGCGTACTTTTCTAAAAATGTATTCTGTTGTATTGAAAAAAAAAATTGTATGAATATATTTTCCTTTTTATTCCTGTTTGATCTGTGTTATCGACTGATCTAAGTGGAAACGATTGGATTTTGAGGGACTTGCTTTTTGCACATATGTCCATGTGCCACGTCTGTGGGATCTGTCGGGTACTGGGTCACTTATTTGCTGACGATGAATTGGCAGTCTATTTCTGAGAATAAGTTTTGTTTGACCTAGATAATATTCGTCACATCCTTGACATATATATATATATTATTTTATTGTTTTATTTGTTTCAGTGATTTGACTGCAGCCATGCTGGAGCACCTCTATTATTCGAGCAAATAGACCCCAGGATATATGCTCTGTAAGATTAGAAGATATTCTTTCGGTCTTTTGGCGAACCGCTAAGTTAAGCACACCCACAACGGCTGTCAAGCTATGGTGGAGTGGACAAACACAGACACACAAAAATAAACATACATATATACGATGGACTTCTTTCAGGGTCCGTCTACCTAATCCACTAACAAGGCTTTAGTCGGCCCCATACTATAGTAGATGACATTTGCCCAAGTTTCCACACAGTGGAACTAAACCCAGAACCATGTCGTTGGTAAGAAAGCTACTTACCACACAGCTACTCCTGCGCTTATGAATATATCATTTTTTTGACGAAGAGGTAAAATGATTGTTTCTCTTTTTGAATTTCATATGTTGACAGAGTAAGACTACTTCCTAATCTGATTAAGTCCAAACAAATATTCTGAGAGTCTGAGAAGTTCTTGTTTGAATTTGTTTTGAGTAAGAATTTGTGTTGAGTGGAAAAATTGATGCCAAACCAAATTACCTCTCACTAAGTTTTAAAATCAGTAACACAGCAAAAGTTAAAATGATGACAAACTAACTGCACTGAGGTTTTTTAACGCGATTTTACCTTCTCCAAAAGGATAATTTTAACGAGAGCGAGCGGTCCTTTCATCGAGAGGTTTGCATGCGAGTTAAGCTATAGCTGGAAAAATACAGGGGCTCTTATTTCGCGTTTAACTAGATCTGGGAGCAATAGAGCTGAATATATAACTCCAAACACCATAAGACCCCATGAGTCCCTTGTCATGGACTCAAAACGAGACAGAGCTTAAAGTAACACGTACGATACAACACTACACTACACACACACACACACATACACACATAAGCATAAATAACAATATGTAAATATATTTGTAAATATAAACACATGCATATATATATATATATATATATATATATATATATATATATATATATGCCCCAATCGTTGTATAAACAGGATTGGGGAGTATAAGTCGTGTATTAGCGTGTGTATGTATAAATAGAGAAAAGGATCAAGAGAACAATGGTACAGTTAGAAATATATTTTATGGATAGAGTCTACAGCTGTTTTCTCTCTCTATATATATATATGTGGAGCAAAACCACGGATTCATAATGTACAATTGTGACGAACTATAACCACGGATCATGCTATAAGAATACTTGGAGTTCTTTACTAATCTGAACAATATTATTAGCCTAGTTTGCCAACTGAGTGCTTATGGAGTGTTTGCGTGGATTGATAATCGCTAACCAATCGCTTTGTTTTATATATATATACGTGTGTGTGTGTTTGTGCGTCTGTGCGTACATTCATAAATTTCAATCCAAACGTTCTCGTTCTTGTTATTAATATATTCATCCTACACTTTAGCGGCACCAGACTAATAACCATTGCATAAAATTGCTTTGGAAGGTTGGAATAATAAGCGGTAGCCAGAATAAATGCAAAGGAGCTATTTATGAGCATACTCAAATACGTTTCAGCTAAACAACTCAATGGTTTCACAGACACAGACACACACACACACACATTTATATACATATACGTAAACATATGTATATCGCTTAATGCATGTTACTGATCTTAATGTATCCCGAGTAGACCATTGGAGAGCGGCGAAATATATATTCATATATTTGTGTAAGCGTTTGTGTGTGTGTGTATGTGTGTGTTTGTTTGTGTTTATATGTTCGTGCTCATAAAAGGATGTGTCTGCAACGAGTATGAGTTTATGTAAGCATGTATAAACATAAATGTTCCAATTTAATTGCCTTGTGTCCGTTGTCATTCTTCTTTCAGCGCGTCAGGGTAAGTACCCTTTGTACACTACGCTCATAACCCTAATCTAACCGCTCTCACCTCTCTCCCCTCACTTTCATATTTCTTTCTCTCTTTATTCCTCTTATATTTCAATGCATTTTTAAAGAAAAATTCAATATGGCATTGTCTGTTAATTGTTTTATGTCCCGTAAATCTAGGAAATCTAGCTAATACGCCGTATGTCCTCACTCTCTTCACTGGTACCGAAACGAGAAGTTCAATCCACATACCACATGTTGGTATTTTTTTCCCGACAGAAATATAACTATTTTAATTCACCAAAAGGAAACGTTGTTTATTTTTTGGGCTTTATTTCATAATGTAATGTAATTATTCATGAATAAAAGATGCGTTTGAAACAGATTCAGGGAAACATTAATACATTTGTGTACTTAGTTTTTGTAAATCCCATTCTTGAAAGCCTTCCTCTGTTGGATCTGTAATTGACATTGGATCGTGAAAGTGCAAACCGGTGTGCATGTGCATATAATTTCATGTACATGTAGTGGCTGTGTGGTATGAACCTTGCTTCCCAACTACATGGTTCCAATTCCCACTTCGTGGCATCTTGGGCAAGTGTATTCTACTATAGCTCGGGCCGACCAAAGACTTCTGAGCGGATGTTTGTTTTTCTGTGTCCGTATTTGTTCTCGCACTATTTATGGACAACCAGCGATGGTGAGTTTGCGATTTGGCAACAGAGACCTATAGAATAAGTACTTGATTTACAAAGAATAAGTGCAGGTGTCGATTTGCTCGACTAAAAGACCGCAATCAAATAACTGAAACAAACAAAAGATTCTATACATACATTGTTTTAACGTTCTAGCTCAATATCACAGAGAAAGTGGTCATGGGGTTACTTAATCAGATGCATACTCAATGTTTGAGAAAGTGTATGGAGTGGAGTGTATGAGTTGCATATAAATGTACGGGTGGTTGAGTCATGACAGAAAATGATGTCGATATTAACCAACCACCAGAACTAAGGAGAACAACGCAAATGTACGTACAGCTGTAATGGGAAATCGTCGAATCACCATCCGGGAGTTATCAGAGGATGTTCAGATTAGTTACGGTTCAGTTCAGTCCATTATCACTGAAGATTTGTTTATGATGCGTGTGTCTGCCAAGTTTGTGCCAAAACTGTTTTCAGCTGACGAAAAACACACTCGGGTTTCAGTTGCACAAGATCTCCTTTAGAACGATGAAAACCTATTGAAAATTTTGTGTAGGCCTTTTGGCAAAATTTGATGCAAGTTATCTCCTCAACTTTGTCATTGTCAATGCTATGATCACACGCTACACATCTTCCTTCCAAGCACTACTGTAAACAGCAGAAGAGAACTAGAACTTTAAAACCCAATGTGCATGCACAACATAGTTCAAGGTCAATCTGTACCGAGTGGCTTCACTCTTTGTGATTTAGTTTCGCTACTGTAGCAATAGTCCGGATACTTATTGATCAGACCACATATGTGTATAATTGTGTGCATGAACACCTTGTGTAAATATACGAATATCTAATGACTGTATGCAGTATACATACATATATTTATATGAGTGTGTATGTGTACGTCTGTGAATGTGTGTGTATATTTCTGTGTTCGTGTGCGCCTGTGTACGAGTATACGATGGAACAGTGTGCACAATTCCTTTTCTTGCATTAGTTTACAATTGTTTCATCAGAATTTCGATAACATGAGGATTGCTAGATTATGCAATAGAATATGGAAATATTGATTCATGACACGTTATTTATATATGCTGAAATTGAATTAATATGAGTAACACATTTGACATTCCTATTGCTTATTACTTGTAAATACTCTGCAGATATGTGTGTCAGTTCAGGCAATTGTTTTATGGGGACAGTAATCTGCGAATTACTGACCATTTGATAGCCTGACCACCTAATTAATAAGGTGAACTCATACATACATAAATACAAAGATACATACATATACACACATGTATTTACACCTTGCATAATGTCGAAGGAATACATATGTATATTATATTACACACAAACAGACACACACTTACACTTACACACACAAATATATATATATATATATATATATATATATATATATATATATATATATATATATCCAAACATATATACATGCGTACACACGTATTTACAACCACATATGCATGTTTGTATGCATACATAAATATTAGTTTAGTCTATATAGTAGAATTTCATTAAAATTTTCAATAAACTTTTGTAGTAGATAGATGCTTATGGAGTCTAATCACAATACATATATTAGTCTTGATATCACAACTTTTACTACGCACTTTGTTTGAATAACTGAGCTTTATACTGACTATGCTAATCAGCGACTTTACAAAGTGTCCCAGTATGTAATTATGCTTTAAATTTCATAACATGTTCTCTTACACACACCTCTTCATATACATAGACTAAACGTTATTTCCCCAGCCATCATTCCGGTTTTAAATAAACTAGTGAACCATGAAATATTCACAGAAAATAGAGACACAAAATTTAATTTTCTTCAGTCACTAAAAGAAATTTAGATTAAAAAAATAGCTATTTAAAATATTTTTAATACTATTTTTACTTTTTAAATGTGTTTATTCATTTTTCTATTAGAGATTGATTATGAAGTTCAATATGTTTCTCTTTAATATGAGTACATAAATATATATATAATTACTCACACATACACACATATATGTAATATATATATATATATATATGTATATATATATATATATATATATATATATATATATATATATATATATATATATATATATATATATATATATATATATATATATATATATATATATATATATATATATATATATATATATTTATATATATATATCCATACACACACTGACACACACAGACATACACACGTATTCATATATACATATTTATGTGTGTGTTTATGTATCTACGTGTGAATGTATATATACACATACGTATACAACATCTAAATTTTACTTGCAAGTAGCGCTTAAGTTGTTTTTATGTCACCTCAAACTCTGTACGGAAAATTTGAATTTCAAATATATTGGAATATTCCACACGCTTGATATCTTTTTATATTCTTTTTTTTTTCGGTTTATATTAGAAAAATATAATATTCTTTTATTTTGGAAACATAGCAAACACGTGTATATTTTATGAAATTTCTGGAAAACATTGCAGGGCAAATATTTGTTCCAAGAGTAAAAATTGTTAGCATTAATTGCGTACATCATTTTATCAGTAATATCGGTAAATATTGTTTTTTTAAAAAAATACGGGACATTGCGTAAGCGGTTATGAGATAGATGACTGGTTCATATATCGCAAGTAATTGTAGTATATTTTATATATAACCCAATATTGTAGTTTATCACTACAGTACGGGTTCGAATTATGTATACTGAACGATAAAAGAGTAGCATGCAATTCGTTCAAAGACACGTTTCAATTAAAAAGCCAGTTATTGAATTATAGGAAATCGTTTTTCTTCGAGCTTAACTTTTTTTTTCTTTAGGTATATTGAAAACTACTAACGTTTGAACACTCCATAATTATATTTTAAGATAATTATTTCCACTCGTTTATACATAAATAGAAACTTTCTTTCATTGCTGCAGCCCGTTCAGCCATTATGAGATACATGAATATATTTTAAATAATTGCTTGTGTTGGTATTCCGTTCAGGTTATTATTTTAGTGTTGGTGTCAAAAATTGTCTAGTTTTGAGACAAAGAGGCAACTATATAATTTCGAAATTTATTTAAATCTACAACACTTTAGAATTGTCTTCCATCGATCAACACGATTTGCTCGGTTTAACGACGTATTGGACAATATTGCGATTGCTGGGGACGTTATAGCCGTTAAAGCAGAGTGCCGAGAAGACGTTGCTTTCCAATCAAATGGTCTCTGGTTCGGTTCCACTATTTGGAATACTGGATAAATGTCGTATAGTACCAGCCTTTCAAAATATAAGTACTGCGGTCGCTTTTTTTCGGTTAACCTTTCAAAGATAACCTCCAAACTTTGCGGGGTCCAAAGTAAAGTCGCTGGGTAAAGAGTGACCTTGATCTCTGATTTAACGTCCGAGCTCAATTCCTCTGTTTCCAGTAGTGCTTGGAAAGAATGTGTGTAGCGTGTGATCGTCGCAATGACAGAAAGGTGTCATTGTGATTCCTGTTCAGAGTCCTACGCAAAGTTGCAGAAAGTGTATGGAGAGGAGTTTATGAGCCGCACACACGTGTACGAGTGGTTCAGACGCTTCTAAGACAACCTAAAAAATGCCGATATTGACGAACAGTTCAGGAGACCAGAAATCAGCAGAACTGAGACAAAATCACAGATGTGCATGCAGCTATGATGGGAAATCATCGAATCAGAGGAAGTGCAGATTAGTTACGGTTCAGTTCATACCATTATCTCTGAAGATGTGATTATGTCACCCAAGTTTGCGCCAAAACTGCTTTCAGCTAACAGTAAATACACTCGGGTTTCAGTTGTACAAGTTCTCCTTGATTGTGCCGAGGACGGTGAAAACTTTAAAACAAATCTGCGTAGGTATTTGAGCAGGTATTGCCAAACATTTGGCCAACTTTGATGCAAATTCTCGGCTCAAATTTCTGTTTTGGTTAGTGCGATGATCACACACTACACATCTTCTTTCCAAGCATTGCTGAAAACAGTGGAAGTGCGCTAGAACGTTAAACCATATTGCACATGCACAGCAGAGTTCAAGGTCTAATCTGTTGCAAACAGCTTTACTCCGGGTATAGTCCGGATACTTATTGATCACACCACTTATACACACACACATATAGTCAATTCAAATAAACGAATGTAATTAACGGAGAACAACAGGATGTGTACAAGGAGTACATTCGCTTGGCGCTCGGTGAAAGAAAATAATTTGATATTTCGAGCATAGCTCTTCGTCAGAAAGGTGAAAGCGAAAGTCCAAAGAAGGAAAATAAATCGTTAACAGCACGTGAGTAGTTAAATATGTGTGTTTGTGTGCGTGTGTGCGTGTGTGTGTGTACGCGTGTGTGTGTGTGCGCGTAGCAAACTTCAAATTTGATACATATATTGCTACCCAAGAAGATTTTGCCCATTAGACGTTGGGAAAGCGAATGTATTTTGTAGATCCTCATCACACGCCAGAATTATTGCTTTTCGTTTGTACTGAAAAACATTGCTAATTGAATATATTTTCCTATTACAAATAAGATATAAGAAAAAGCTGCCAGTTTTTTATCAAGCGATATACATGATATAGAAAACGATTATTCATATAATGTTGCACGTTCTGTTAAAAAATGGTAAATTTGATTATGTTGTCACCCATAAAAATCACGCGTTGATGCTAGTATTACAAACGCGTTGATATATTCCTCTACCACATTATTGCCAATGTAGAAATTAAGTGCAGAAAGAACTTAACTTAAAACTTCTCAACATCTATGGCTCAGAGTTGAGAAACCTACACATAACATATAAAATTACATTAGTGATAAATTTTATTTAAAGTTTACTATAATGCAATATTTTAAGAACTATTCTAGTATTTAAGAATTAATGTCATAGATATCATAAATTAATTAGTTGAAAAAAACATGCAGGGTAGAATGGAATTTTTTTTTTCTAGAACGAAAATAAACTCTACATATAAAATATGGATTTTTTTCTATACAATGGAATCTCTGGAGATTCTTAAATAATTTACGTAACATCACATGAATTAGGTTTTCTTTCTTTATATTTACTTTTTATCTTCTGAAGCTCAAAGATGTGGATGTGATTTAGTGTCATGATGTTATATTACCTCCAAGGCATGTAACGATGCTTCAAAACGTGTAATGGGTTGCGTTACATTTAATCATTTCCTGAAATTTTCTAAATTTTTCGCACGTGTTTCCTTGATGGGTGTTACACAGAAAAAGCATTTTGTATTTCATTTTTATGGAACATTTTCCGGAAAATTCAGATAATTAAGTAATATTTTTTTTAAAGTTACTGAAAACACATTTAGTTTCAGAAAAAGAATTAGTATCGAAACAATTTCAGATGAAGTGAGCAAAGAACAATTCAATCTTAAGCACGCACACACACATGCACGGGTATACGCACACACACACACAAACACACACATTGCAGTGAACGCATGTACACCATACGGAGATACATACATACAAACACACACACACACACACACACATATACATATGTGTGTGTATATAAACATATACATGTGTCAGTGTATGTATGCATATATTTATATAGACATACTAATAAAAATTGAAAAGTTGTTGTAGTACTTATTTGCATATAAGTAGACTTGCGTGTATATTTTTATTGTAATTCACTTACTTTTTCGAATGTTCAGTGTTTGTAATGTCTAAGTGAATGATGCTTTGAGACTGACTGCATTGATAATTTTCTTTCCGTTATTTACGACAATATTATTTTTGTACATTTTGATACATCTTTTGACAATAATATTTTAATATATTTTAATATATTTTAATACATTTTTAATACACAAATAATCATAATGCAAGACTTGAACATATTGACAGGTCAATTTATTTTTCCGTTACAAAGTTCGGGCACAGACAGTGTGTCGTTAGCCAGCTGGAGGAGCTATCTTCCTGGGGCTATAAGCTATAGTAGCATCGTCCCATAATGGGTCAGCCACATTTAGGTGGCACACATACTTCACGATGTCGTGCAGCTACTGTTTACATATCAGAGATTCATTATTGTTTATCTATCTATCTATCTATCTATCTATCTATCTATATATCTATCTATCTATCTATCTATGTGTGTGTGAGTGCGTGTGCGTGTCTATATATGCGCGTGTGTCTATATATGCGTGTAGTATTTATACACACACACACATAAACATATATGGAATTAACTATATATATGTATACATATATATAGCAATGGATATACATGTGAGTGTTATATACGTGTGTGTGTGTGTGTATGTATGTGTGTACGTGTGTGTGCGAGTGTGCGTGTGGGAATATGCATATGTGGGCATGTGCTGTTGGGTATCGATTACAAAGAAAAAAATTGAACGAGTGTCTTAGTAGTTATCACTTAGGAATTAAATACTCAAAATATGATGTCAAATATGGATTTTCTCCGACGTGCTAGAACTATTTTATTCAACTCAGGAGGCAAAAAGACAGGCTACTGATGAAAGTAGCTGTGCGAAATGTAGAAACAGTTATTTCACAATATTACTAAAATCATAGCAAATAATAGGAATGATTGATAAAGAAAATAGAAATGACAATGATAATATAAATTCTAATAATAATAATGATATTGTAAATGACAACGATGACCATAAATATGACAACAATAATAAGGATGCTCATAAACTTCTGGGAAAATATTCCTACAGGGTTAGGATAATGTGTGGTCTTATGCGCACGAACGCACATACAGACATACACACGAGCGTGCGCACACGCATACACATTGAACCGAGCATAAATTTGAATACACTCAACATATGGTTGCATATATAACGTGTGAATATGAGCGTGTCTGTGTGTGTGTGTGTGATATTTGTACACATATGTATAGAAATTTGCGTCTGTTTAGAATCTTGTATGTGTACACAATCATTAAATGTATGCGTGTTTTCGCGCTTGTGCTTTAGTGTGTGTTGTATGTGTGTGTGTGTGTGTGTGTGTGTGTGTGTGTGTGTGTGTGTGCGTATGTGTGTGTGTGTGTGCGTGTGTGTGTGTGTGTGTGTGTGTGTTGGTGAATTCTGGTGCATGTGTTTGATTACTCGTGAGTGTGTTGTAATTTACGAATCTGATTTTATACATTGACGAGTGTCTTTATTGTTCTCAGAAATTTTGCTAATAGTATCAATGTCATCATCAGGCGTGTAATTTTCAGTTATTACTGCTGTTTATACTGTGTTTGCTGCCAGTCACTATATGCACAATTTCCCTTTAGCGCTGCTCCCATAATGGCTGTGAGATATCGTGTCTATTCATTCAGTACGAATTGTTTGGAGAGCGGCGAACAGTGGTAGAAAACCCAGAGCTACAGGCCACAGTGTACAGTGTAATACAGTAACAGTATCTGATTTAGTTACAATCTGTATTAGAAAGGGACATGTGAAACTGACACCACTGTTCCTGGCTAGAATCTCCTTCGGATTTCTTATCTTCGTTGTCTTTCTTGGACGTTCCTCTAATGTTCGACATACGACTACGTCGGAAACGTTATTATTTTCATCTATAATAATTTACTCCTTTGAACATCAAACTTATTCTTCTAACCTTTGTCTTTTGTTATTTTACTTGTACTTGAATTTATTATATATATATATATATATATATATATATATATATATATATATATATGAATTAGATATTACCCGTATAGAATACACTTTGTAGTGCTCGGGAGATATAACCCTGAGCACGTAGAGGAGTAAATGTAAGGGAAGCAAGTTAGGCAAGTCGACATACAAAAATTATTAAGTATATTTAATACAAAAAATGTACATATGTTTACATAAAAAAAGGTCCGACTTAGAATATAAAAGATATCAGGAATGAAAGGCCTTGAATAAGAGATTAACCAGTTCAACAGCTGTTTCTGTGGGTGTAGTGGTCCAAAATAATGATTGTAAATTGATCCCAACATCAGATAATACCAGCCCCGGTTTTCAGGAAAGAAGTCTTACATTTGAGGCGTTGATAGAAAAGATGAAATGATTTTGTGAAGAGTTCAGTATATTAGAAGGAGGAATTGGGAGGTATTTCAATACACAGTAGCGGGATGACAAAATATATTTCAAGGTTAGGGGTTATTGTTATTATTATGAGACCGTGAGCTGGCAGAATCGTTGCACACCGGGCGGTACACTTAGCCGTTTTTCCCCAGTCTTCATTTCTGAGTTCAAATTCTGTCGAAGTTGATTTTGCCTTTAATCATTTTGGGATTTATAAATGAACTACCGGTGAAACAGTGTTTCGATGTCATCGGCTAATCCAGTTCCCTCCAAATTTCTGGCCTTCTGACTTTTTTTTTAGAAAATATCATTACTACTACTACTACTACTACTACTACTACTACTACTACTACTACTACTACTACTACTGTCATTATTTATCCTTATTTATATTTACTTTGTTACACTGAGGGCTTTAGTTTCAAGCCCCATTCCGAAAACGAAAATATACCACAAGATATGCAAGTTTAATGAAAATGAAATTCACTGAGATTGCATCCTAAAATTTGCAGTTTCCTGTTACAGAGTGTAAAGGAAATGTTTTATTAATTATTGAAGAACATTTGTTTTCTTTCACTTGTTTGATATTTAGGTGAACGGCAACCGATATTTCATGACACGTTCCCCAAAATTTATAGAATTTTTATATTGGTATCACACTCCAAAATTTAAATAAAAAAAGCATAAGGGAATATAATTTTCATTGCAATGCTAAATAACTACGAACGAAGTGAACAGACTGCTATTTTACATCGTATTTGTATATCTGGAGTGGAAAGGCAACAAATAAGAAAAGTATATATTCAAACATATATTCCTCAAAAACACATTCGAATATCTTACAGAAAGAACGATAGAGTGGAGGTATTTTATGAATAGGACAAGCAAAAACATATTGCTGTCCATCATACAGACGAGCGACGTGGAAATGTAATCTACATGTGCAAAACCAATTTCTATACTTTATAAGCAGGAATTGGAACCAGTAGGATCATACATAATTCATAAGGAAAAACAGGTGTCTGCAAGCATGGATAAAAGACCGAACAGAAAAATAGCTATATAAAATGGAGTATATCTCCAATGAAGAGAAGTTAATTTCCACTGAAAACGTAACCTATATTGTCTACCGTTCTATCCCTGTAGCCATCTTGTATTGTTTCACTTTCTTTGTTCACGCTTCCCCCTTCCTTACAATATCCTTATCTTCACCGCCTCGTACTCCCCTTTCTCTTGTTTCCCTCCAAATGAAACTAATCTTTTGTCCGCCACTCTTTCTTAAAAATAAATATACAGGTTTGCTTGCCAAAGCGGATAGAAACAAGAGTTAAAACATATGCCAAGAATTAAAGAAACAATATAACGTCTTATGTGATATTTGATGTCTATATTTTACTGAGAAATTCAATCACTAGCCGAATGGAAATATTCTATATATGTACACAGGAGTGTGTGTTAGTGTATTTATGTGTACATGTGCACTAGCGAATAAGTAGTTACGTACCTTCTGTTATTGAAAATGCTTACTTACTATTGTGGATGGTAGGAAATTATAGGTTATTTCATTACACAAAAATATGTATGCTATAATTCGGTAACACACAGACACGCGCGCGCGCGCAACGCTCTCTCTCAAGTATACATGATTATATAAAAATGTATAGATATAAGATGCGTCCATTGCTGTATTATTTATATATATGTATACACAAACGCGCACACACACACGCACAAACATACACACACACACACACACATACTCTCTCTCTCTCTCACTCTCTCTCTCTCACTCTCTCTCTGTCTCACTCTCTCTCTCTTTCACTCTCTCTCTCTCTCTCACACTCTCTTTCCCTCTCATGTATATGCTTATATATACAGCTATAAATATGACATGCCTCCATTACTGAATATATATATATATATATATATATATATATATATATATGTATATATATATATATATATATATATATATATATATATATATATGTATGTATATGAAAGTGAACGCGACAGTTGCATGTCCGCATAGAAGCAAATATAGATTCCCTTTCCATTTTCGTTTTACTGATTTTGTCTCTTTTTTTATATTGACCTATCTCGTTCTTTCCCCGCTACATTTTATCTGTATTCATTGATATCCTGTAAAAAAAAAAAAAAATTACTCATCTACTAATCTGTCATCTATATAACAGGTTTCACTTTCTTTTTTTATACACATGCTCTTCATGTGCACGTGATCTGCTTTTCTGTCTTTAATTTCTCAATATATATTTTACTCCTCGCTGACTTATATCCCTTTGTGAATGATTAATAAATTATCAAGTGCACTATACGAATAACGTCTTACTCCTCCTTATACGTGTTTGTGTTTCCCTCCTGTTCGTTCTCAAAATCGGTTATATTAAAAAAGTCAAAGAAGAGTTGTTCCCAGAAAACCTCCACTATACGGTGCAAATGATAAGAATGAAAAAAAAAAAAGATATCTTAATATCTGTATACTCTTCATTATTTTATTTTTACTTCTGTAACCATTTATATTTCTATAAAGAATTTCTACCTTCTCCTTCTGTCCATTTTAATGTTTATATATGCACGCACTACACTTCACACAACACACGCATGCTAGTATGTGAGTGCGTGCATACTTCTCTTTCAAAGAAATGACTATTTTTCTTCATTCACAAGCGCGGTCACATGTAGCTGCCTCTCTCATTTTCTCTCTCGCTCTTTCTCTTTTAGTGTATATACTTTATATCTTTTTATATGTGACGTTCACCGATGTCTGTCATCTTTCACTTATATATTCTGGGGTTTGTTTTTTTTTTCGTATCTAAAGCTTTCTTTTTTGCATTTTCTCCATGTATCCCTTCCAAACCATACCTTGCCGATGGTAATACACACACACACACACACACACACACACACACACACAAATATATATATATATATATATATATGTATATATATATATATATATATATATATATATATATATAAATAAATTTTATTATATATGAAAGAATACACAGACACACATACACGAACACAAACAAACTCGCGCACGCTCACACACACATACACGCATGCACGTAAGTACTCACACACACACACACACACATACACACAAACAAACATCTGCGTGTAAGTGCATGAGTGAATGCATTCGATGATCTGTCTTCATTCTTATACTGGATTAAGCATGGAAGGTATATATATATATATATATATATATATATATATATATATATATATATATATATATATATATATGTATATATACGCAGGCACACACGCATATATATATATATATATATATATATATATATATACGCAGGCACACATGCATATATATATATATATGTATATATATCTATATATATATGTATGTATGTATGAATGTGTGTATATATATATATGTGTGTATGTTTGTATGTTTGTGTGTGTACTTGTCTCTGTGTGTATACAGACTGAAGAATGGCACTTGTATGTATGTTCTGTGTGTAAGATATATGTATGTAATTTACATATATGTATCTTTGTTGATTAATATTTGTATAAATAAACGCAAGCACACATATACACCTGCATATATATATAAATGTAAATATAAATGCATATACAACATATATGAATATATACTTATATATATGTATGTACATGCGCGTGTGTGTGTGTGAGTCTCCATGTATAATATGTGTACACACACACACACTTATATATTTATATATATATATGTATATGCATGTGTATGGAGCGACTGAGAGAGAGCGGGATGAGCAAAAGTGATTGAAAGAGAAACAGAGGAGGATATGATTTGAAATACGCTGTGAATATATATGTTAAATGTAATATAGATATTATCTCATCAAGCCAAGTATGTTGCTGGCACAAAATACGCCTATAAAGTATATATCAATGAAGAGAGGGGCTGATTGTAAAGACATTGATATATTCAGCTTCGTATAGAAATAGCATGTATAGCAAACTGTTCCAATCGATAAGAAAGGCCGAGTTTTGCTCATTTCTTAATGATCCACCAATACAAATTACGAAATCAGCTGGCTGTCAGGCATTTATTTCCTCTTGCAAATTATAGTGTTTGCAATTAGTAAAGCTGAAAATGCGAGGCAGAAACAAAGAAAATAAAACAAAAGAAAAAATTATATCTAATATATGCTTTACGTCCATTTAAATCTTTTGCTGTTTTATTTCGTTTACTTAGAGTTTCTGTTAGTTGTTTTCACTCTAACAACATATGTGTTATTATAAGTGTGCTTGAATGTGTGTGTGTGTATGTATCGTGTGAAATGTGTGTTTAAATAGGAGTGTGTGAGGAAATGTACTTTTGTGTGTGTGTGTGTGTGTGTGTATGGAATGATTGCAAATAAATATTGTTTTATATGTTTAGACACACAAAGACATCACACGTAAATACGAAAAACACACACTCACACATAAACACAATAATGAACTTACATAAACAAATAGAGACTCAGACACACATATCTCCGTCTCTGTTACTATATTTGTATATGTGTGCCCACTCAAAATGATAAGCTTGTACCACTCCTAGTGTTGGTGTTTTGGATTTGTGCCTGTATGGTTGTTTTGAGTGTTTTCACACTTTTGTTTGACGGATGTATGCATTAATTTCTTTGAAATCAATATGGCATTATTTTAATTTGCATTCTGTTTTTAACGTTTCACAAATTTGTTGATTTGGTTAGTTTGTTGAAGGGATAAAATAAAGTCTATAATTCTTATATCTAAAACAATACTGAAACCGAAGAGAACGACGCAAACATAGTATTAGAGTAAAGCTTATTCTATCAATTATTTCTCTTACAAAAATGAACGTAGATAGTGTGACGAACCAACATATCCAACAATAAACATCTTATGTGTGTCAAAATAATCGAATGTTATTTGAAGAATATAATCACATTTGTTTGTAACTGATGCACGAGAAATAAAATAGCGGACATATTGAGGAAATGTTACGGATAGTAATATACGTGAAAGTAAAAATTGTTCCGTAAGCAATATTTCCCTAAAATTTTAAGATTGCTTAAATAGACATTCACGTTAAACAGCCCAAAGAAACGAGAGATAATAAGAGACACACTTTTTTTAAATAAATTCTTCATGAAGTCGACTAGATATTAGCTTCTATAACTCGGTTGGAATAAATTTTTTCATAGCTTGTTAATAGTGCAGACATGACTGTGCTATAGAGCTCACTCCTCTTGTGTGGCAAGTGACATCTACTGCAGCCCCGGACTGATCAATGCTTTGGGAGTAAATTAATATATACATATATATCTGTGTGTGTCTTTGTGTTTTCGATGTTTTTTGTTTTCCCGCGCCGCTTAAGAGCGAGCATTGGTTTGATGATACCCTAATAACTAACAGGAACAGGAAAGAATACATTTTTACAGCCGTAAAATGTAACTTCATTCTATAATAATGCACTTATTATTTGTCTGCCATTTCTATATATTCACAATCTAGTTTCGTTTATTGAGAGCCATTTTCTTACATTGCTGTTATTCTGCTTCAGGTGAGATTTCATTTGATAGATTAGTAGATCTGTGATGGAATATTTTCACTGATATTTCAAAATGTGTAGCAACTTCTGAGAAGCTCAGCCATTCACTCGATGTAGACAAAAGTGCTGTACATTTGAATAGGATATTTAATCTTCACAATTTCATTTCCCCTACTTGCCTATTAAAGGAAACCTTATTGGAGAAATCGGTCAATGTTTGAATGGAAAGCAACAGTGTAACACGAAACATTCTTAATGTCGTCATATGTCTGATTGTTTGAGAGGAATGCACTATGATTTAGATGTCTACTGCATTAATCGTCTGACAAGAAATGTATCGCGTACATTGTACATATGAATATGGCTAATTCCTTAAAATAAAATACCTTTTAACTCCTATCCTTTCATTTTTTCGGTCATTAAACTTCGGACATGCTGGAGTGCCACGTTCAAGAACTTTTAGTCGAAAGAATTGACGCCGATACTTACTTTTTGCTAAGTCGAGTACTTATTCTAGCCGTTATATTTGTCGAACCGCTAAGTTAAAGAACGTAAACTCACCAACACCGTTTGTCAAGCTGTCCTGCGCGACAAACACATATACAAACACAAACATTTAGACACACGCACTCATGCAATCTATATATATATATATATATATATATATATACAGGGGTTTATTATTAAAATACCATCACGAGTAACAAGCAAATTAACAGCCGTGCAGGGAAATTAATAAAATATATACATGCAATGTTAGCCAGGTACATATTATATATATATATATATATATATATATATCGACTCACAAGGTTTGGTAGACCCGAGGCAATATTAGGAGACACTAGTGCAAGATGCCACGCAGTGGGACTGAACCCAGAACCATGTGTTTGGGAAGCAATCTTCTTACCACACAACCGGGCCTTTGAAATTTATCTTCCAGTGACATTGATTATTCTATTCTAGGCACAAAGCCCGAACTTTTAGAAGAGGGGGGCCAGTAGATTAGAGCGACCCCAGTTCTCAAATGGTAGTTAATTTATCGACCCCGAAAGGATGAAAGGTAAGGTCGATCTCGGTGGAATTTGAACTCGGAACGTAAAGACAGACGAATTACCGATAAGCATTTCGCCCGGCGTGCTAACGTTTCTGCCAGCACGCCGCCTCACTGACATTCATCACTGAAAAAGTGATTATATTTGTAGATTATTCTACTAGAGGAGGAATGCAAATCTACTCAACACACCCACTGCCTATTCATACACTGTAATGGACTTCATTTTGTGCTGTAATGCTGGGGTACTGACCTGAAAGAAAGATATAGTCTAAAACATCGATCCTAATACTTCTCTTTGGTCCATCTGGTACATATTCAGCTAAAACCTTTTGTTAAACCGTTAAGGTAAGTGACTTAAAGAAACCAACAAACGACGGCGATGGACAATGACAAACACAATCACACACACACACACATACACACACAAAGACACACACAAACACACACACACTCACACACACATTCACACACTCAAAGCATACATATATGTGCTGTGTAGTATTACTCAAATCCAAAGCACGTGGTTGCAAATCCAGCTTCTTAACCTCATAGCCATGCCTGCACTTGTATTTCTACAAAATTATGAAATATAATTAGTATTTCATTACTTGCTTTTCACATTTGTGGAGGCATGGCTGAACAATGTTATTCGCTGTAATTACGGTTCGGACTAATACTGAGACAACATAGACAATTACTTTATTCACACACGGATTGAGAATAAGAGGAGACTGATGACAATGTCATTCTATAGGAATGTCGCGCAAGTCAGGTTTTCTATAAAATAGCGATTCGATAAAATATTGCCGATGAAAATATTTACCGGAAACAACCATTTTCTGCAAGAGATATGATTGATTAAATTTTTGAATAAAGGATCATGCACTCGAGATGTATGCTTTCACAGACTAAATTCCAAGACATCTACAGGTTATTTTACAAATACATTAGCATTTGCATAAATCGTACGTGCGTATGTATTTATGTATGTTTGTCTGTATGTATGTATGTATGTATGTATGTATGTATGTATGTATGTATGGATGTTTATTCTTCAATCAAAAAAAGTACACTATAGAGCTCTGAATCGGACAGTATACGAATTACATATATATAAAGGGGTAGTGTAATATGTTCCTTCGTGTAAATATGTGGCTGTATACATATAAATGTGTGTGTGTGTCAGATGAATTATGCCTATATATATATATATATATATATATATATATATATATCTGCTTCCATGGTATATTGTGTTACGAGGTCAGTTTTAAGTGAATGCCTGAACTCCATTTTGTCTGTGTACGCAATTTCTTTGTCTCTCTTTCATTCCTTATTTCTTTCCTTTCTTCACATTCATTAATTCATCTTCCATTGATTCCATTCCATTAAAAAAAAAAAAAAAAAGTCTTCGTAGAATTTTTGTCTAGTATATCCACGTTGGGTCTAGAGAAACAACGTGTTTGTCCTTCGGCGCATACTATACTCAGGTGAATTCTGAGTTCTTTCTCCATAAAAACAGGCTTTTATATAAATGAACAGCGGTGTCATAGAAGTAGAACATCTCCTAGATTTATTTATTTCACAGGAATTGAAATCTGCATAAGGACAGTTGAAATTTATCGATAATCGAAATTATTGATAATCGACTCTGCTTGATGTGCAAATTATACCGTCACTAAGAATTTCAAAATTATATATTTATAGAGGCGAGAGCAATGTTCTGCAGTTCAGAAAATATTTTACACAACCTGTTTTCAGGTGTAATATAAACAGCTTCAGGTTTACACACACACACACGCACATGCACGCACACACACTCACACAGACACACAGATGCATATATATATATATATATATATATATATATATATATATATATAGCATCAGTGGTATTGTTTATACTAAGTATTTTGTAATAATCAACAGTCATTTTAGGAGATCTCTGCTGAAAACAAATAAGCAATCAATCTCGCAGGAAAAAGAAAAAAAGAAAGAAGAAAAAAGAAGGAGAAAAAGAAAAAATCACACACAAAGATGTGGCTAAGCTAAAGAAGAAGAATTAGTGAGAGCCACTTGAGTTGTCTTAATGTTGCTTGGCCAGTTTCTCCGTCCTCTTTATACTGACCCAAATATCTGACAGCAGCAGATAGAAGGACACACGCAGATCCGCGCGTAAATGCATATATGTAGGTGTATTTGTATCATTGTGTTTGTGCATTTTGGGGACTTCCTCACCGTCTGAAAACCAGTGCTGACCGGAATATTTTAGAGGCGTGACGATACGAATAACAAACATGCTCTGGGGTATATTTGGTCGAATATATCCATGGATGTGAAGCTCGATTACTGAAAAAAGTAATCAATGGAATTGTATTTAACGACTTCTGCATTACACTTATTGCATTGACATACGTGTGCACACACATACAGGCACGCGTACAGACTGACATATATACACCTCTGTGTGTGCCTATGTATATATATATATATATATATATATATATATATATATATATATATATATATATATATATATATATATATATATATATATATATGTATATATGTATATATATATATATATATATATATATATATATATATATATATATATATATATATATATATATATATATATATATATATATATATATATATATATATATATATATATATATATATATATAGTAGCATGCGCCCGCCATCCACTGGATTGTGTAAGATCGTAATTGGACAGGAGTGTAACATACTGTAATTCCGTTTCTGTCAATGCCTCTATCTGTGATGCTCTGGCGACTGCAGTCGAACCACCATTGTGAGCACGCCGGAGCACATGGTGTTCTGTCTCGCTGCCCAGAAGGAACGCAAAACGGAAGTATTTTTTTGTTTTTTCTGCGAATGTGACTCTTACTTTTTCAAGGCATCCTATCGAAAATCTGTAAGTGAATGAATCTTTAAAAAAATCAATTAAATTTATTTCGTTGCTGTTTCAAAGCGCTAAATGTGATATTTCAACATAAAATATCCCATAACCGTATAGCACACAATTATTTGCTATGATATTGTAAGCAACAAATAGCACGTCGATGCGGACAGTTGTGAATGAGCATTCACATCTATAAGCACATATGGACAAAACGTATTTCGAGGAAATCAATATTCTATCGACAAAAAAATGCAATTTGATAAAATGTAAACGATCGA
>NC_142939.1:20432259-20469759 GCF_046866305.1 Octopus bimaculoides | reverse complement strand
GCAGGGACCAAATAAATGATTTAAAATATTATATGATATCCAAATATCAACAAAGAATTTCTAAATAGCGGAAAACTCCATTATTATCAATTTAAATCCCTGCTAGCTTCCGAAATACGTTATAATACACTATGTAATTAGAGGAATTAATTTAAGCTGGGGAATAAGATAAATAAAACAATAGTATTCTTGAAATTATCAATGCGTCAGATTATGTATTATAGGTATGTTTCATGATATCATTGTTTTATGTGTGCATTAAAATCACGTCTAATCATGATACTTCGGTTCTTGTTGAAGTAATTTCAAGAGCATTTATAATGTTTGCAATTAACTCGGAAGATTAGAATGAAGTTTTGCTTCAGCCAGGCCTTTTAAAGAAATCATAAATGTATGAATCCCTATTTTTTTGGCTTTGTGGCTGTGCATCTGTAAATAAAGCAAACATAATTAGATACGAAAAATAGCTAAAGAAACAAGTGTTTCACACAATAAGATTTACAAACACCCAAACACATACACACACACACACACACACGGACGCACGCACTTACGTATATATATATGGAAATTAAACACAAAACATGAGAAAGTGTACAAGATTCAAAATATAGAGCGCAAATATTTTGGCATCGAGCTCAGATTCAAAGTATGTTACAACTCAAAGTTTCCAGTATACATTTGATCACAGAATCAGAACATTAACATAATAAACTTTCACCGGTTTTATTTACACGAGAACATTAGTAATATCAAGTAGCCGTCGTAATACTTTAGTAGCCACACGCAGAAACGTAGGTGTATGTGAGTACAACATATGTATGTACGTATATATGTCATGCAAATTAGGGGCACTATGGGTGATTTATTATAAACAATATTGTTGTGTTGTATAGAAATAAGATTTGAGAATGTAAATGATGATATCATAACCAAAATAGATAAAACGTCTGTATATATCAATAATAAACATTAAAAAGGAAGATTACTAATCTAGTTGGTGAGTCCAGTTATATATTCAAAAGAAATTGAGAAATCCCTGAATTGCAGGGAGGTTTGTAAAGAGATTATTATTTATTTATAAGTTGGTCATAGAAAGAATGAGGAAACGAATTTGAAATTTTTTTAAAACTTCAACTTAGGAGTCTCGTTTGAATATGGCACAAAGGTGGAAAACTTCTTAGATACTACATTAGACATTAACTGAGGATTGTATCACCCCTATAGGACACCAGGTGAAGTTACGAGGTGTGTGAACAAATGTTCAAATCACTCTCCCTAATTATATTAATATCAGTAGTCAAAAGTATTTCTAGAAAAATTACCAAATTATCAGCAATAAAGACATTTAATATTCATTCCCAGCATTATAGCTTTGCTTTGTCTAAGGCAGGATACAACCATGGAATTGCTTTTCTTAGTTCAGAAAGTATAACACCTACTAATAGTATAAATTATGAGATTTTAAGTGAGAGGGAGAATACAAGTCTACACTGTCGGGAAAACAGACCTACTATGAAAGCATCCAACAAACCCATCAATTTAGATAATGAGATAAGTAACAATAGGGAAGTGGATGCTATAACCAGCAGGAATAATAGTTTATATAATAATTGTAGAGAAGCGATTGAGCGGATTATTCACCGTCTCATGATAAGAAAGATACTGAAGCCATACCTAATAATCAAGTCGTAAGTTTGGAAGGCGGTGAAAGTTTAGGTAGATTCCATCCTCATATTACTGAAAATAGGGATTTGGTCTGGTATAATGTTCCCTTCAACTGTGCCATATCCACCAACATATATAAGAAATTTATAGCAATTCTCGATAAAAACCTATCTCCTCCCCATAGATATAATAGAATATTTTTTTTCCGTAAGACTGTTAGAATGTCGTATTCTGTCTTCCCATATATAGGTACCACCATAGCCAGGTTAAATAGAAGGAGTATGAATTGAGCAAGAGGAGTTAATAATATTAGTATTGTCAACACTAGTTTAAACCCCTACAATGAGAATAAATATTAATGGAGATATAGGAATTAAAAACAACAGTAGTAACACATCTAATATGTACAATATTGACTGTGACACCGAAGCTGAGACGAATTTAAATGATACTATAGTTGAAGGAAGTATGAATAGTAACAGCAATAAAAATAACACTATTATAGTAGTAGTAGTAGTAGTAGTAGTAGTAGTAGTAGTAGTAGTAGTAGTAGTAGTAGTAGTTGTAGTAGTAGTAGTAGTAGTAGTAGTAGTAGTAGTAGTAGTAGTAGTAGTAATAATAATAATAATAATAATAATAATAATAATAATAATAATAATATCAATGATAGTAATATCAATAATATTAATAGTAGTCTCCATCTGACTAAATCATATAATCATATACCCACTAGAAACTATAAAATCATACATACAATAGAACCTGTAACATTACAACTTAGAAAATCTCTTCGGTCTGAATACCTTTAACTACACTCACTACTTCCATACCTATTACCCCCTCTTTTCGGGTTAACTTTATCTCTTCCCTAACTCTAATTTTAATCTCGTCTCTTCATATGTATTTCTTATTATTTTCTATAAATTCTTATTATTTTGTTTTCTAATTTTGATAACCTTATTAATCACTTATCCTTTAATAATTGTTACTTTTCTTGTTCCTAAATAGATATTTTTCAGTTACTTAAGTCTAAGCGATATTTTTATACTATATCCATATAAACGTATAAATATTTGTGTATGTGTAAATATACATATATGCACATATAGAAATGTGTGTGTATCTCTATGCATCTTTACATTTATCTGACTCATGGTTTAGAATTAATAGATAGCATGTATATCTTTCCAGTTATTCCATAAGTAAATGCCCTGAGCAGTCTTTAAAGAAACCACATAAGTAATCAAGTACATGAATGAATATTAAACTGATTCTATTTAAATCTTCCTACTTAATGTTTATAATTGATATATACACACCATTTATCTATTTTGGTTATGATATCATATTAGAAATTTATACAACATTACAATATTGTTTATAAATAATCACCCATAGTACCTTAAATAAAACTTCTGCTATTTAAACATCGTCGGTTTCTTACCGTCTTGCCCCTTTAACTGTAATTAACATCATGATTTAGAGTCTCTTTTTATCGACGGTTACTTTTATCCAAAAGGCTACTCCTAATGTCTTATATTCTCCCTGGGAAAAAAAGGATACATATGATAATATTTATGACCATGAGCTGTCAACTCATTATTGTCCTTTATTCAAAATAGACAGTTTTCCACTCTTAGATTTAGTAGTTGATAAAGAGATAAAATAATTAGAAATGAATTATAATCCCTTGCAATCCTATGCCCCCACTATGCTCCAGGCGATCTTAGAAATGAATTCTATTCTTAGCTGCAATAGCGACAACATGATTTTCTTCCATCTTGCACTGTTAAAACATTTCAGAAAAATTATATTAATGTGTCCTACTTGTTAAAATTCCATTATTTATTTGTGCGTCTGAAGATGGCACTGATTTTAATTTGATGTAATGATTGCATTGTTTAATTAAATGGAGCCGCTTTAAACGGTCGTACTATATCCCAATTTGGTATCCACTTGTCTTATTCTGATTATATATATATATATATATATATATATATATATATATATATATATATATATATATATATATATATATATATATATATATATATATATATGTATATACATAAAGAAAAACTGATAGGTATATAGGTACATAGGAAAGATCAAGCCAATTAGGATTTCGAGTTTTGTATCTTTGCTAGTTGAACCAGCATGTAGTCCTTGTCGACTTTATCTTCACAATAAAATCGACTGTGATTATAATATTACTCTCTCAGTAAATGTTTGAAATGTTATTCTGAAATGTGTTTGAAAAAAAAACATATTCTCACAAACCTACCCGCAAGAATGTACACAAACTCGTGATATATTTTGCTAGGCTGTTCGTGAGTAAATGAATGTTATTAGATAAAGATATGGCACACTTTTGTTTATGACAATTATTTGTTCTACTCTATTAAATCTTTTATTCGCACACACAGTCATGGTTTTATTTTTTGTCACAAAATGCATTCCGCATTGGTGATATAAAGGATATTGGTATAATATACTTTACTAGAAGTACACAACATATTTGTCACTATGTTTACGAGATTATTAATTTCTTTCACAACTATAATCTTCCAGTTCAATCGACATGTACGATAGCATCTACAATACTATGACATCGAACCAAATCTTAAAAGTGATATTCTATTGGTTGACTTGCTAAAAAACACGACAGACATTGTTTAAATCGTTGTTTGAAAAATTCGACGTTTCGTTTAATTTTAGAAACATCAGATGAATTATGCTTGTTTATGGGAAACTCCAGTAGCATGCATAATTTCCTAAAAGCAAATGTCATTCGATATGTATGTTTTTATATTATTATAACACCATCCTCCAACTCACGGTTAAGTATTTCAATCATACGTCATTGAAATTCTCTCCCTTATAATTTTAAGAATTCTGCCGATCTTTGAAATCTGCAGCTTGGATCCAGCTTCCAAGAGTCATTGATTAAAAGAGAAGATAACAGAACAGTCTCTGATTTAATATGTGATATTTCCTTTGTAAAATGTCTCCTCACTAGAAGTAGAAGATTTACCCACATTTGAAGGAGCTCCAAGTAAATCAAATGCGGCAAGTCTTTATCCCTCAGGCGTTTTTGAAACATAATTTCATGTTGTCGGTAATGCCTCCAGGGAAATAATAAATACAAGAATATAGATATAATTCATTCTCAGAAGAACCAATGGGCTTTTAATTAATAGACTGTATATAATGTAGTGACAAAGATAGTAAATAACTTAACTAAATACTTTGCACTCTGTCTCTCCACAATCCGGTTACAACCAGTGTCGATTCTTATCGTAATGAATAATTAAGTTCTACGTATGTACTGAAATCGATACATACGACTCTTTCTTCATGCTAAAAGTGTTTGGCAAGGTGCCAATGTCAGATATTAATAATTCATAATTCGTATATAATAGACAGATAGAGATTCAGAAGCATTAGATAATAGTACTGTATGCAGGATGCTATTTAATTTCGTACATCTACAATGTGAGATCACAATTTCTCAAGAGAGCGTCAAAATAAGAGTTATGTTTAGCCATTTATATTGTGCTTCAATAGATGTGCAACCTTATTAAAATATACTAAATCCTTAATTAGTTAATTAGTCAAGATAATATAAGAATGTATTACAATCGTGGTCGAAATACCGATTTATGGTATCTAGTCATTAACAGAAATTTATAATTATCGTAACTAATTTTCTATTGGCATAAAATCAACGGTCAGAAAGAGGAGAAAAATACTGTGGGCCCTTGCACTTCAGTTCAATAAATTTTAATTAAAGTAACAAGTTTTTGACCTCGCCTTCTCTCTCTCAAGCGCTCCCCAAGAGATAAACATTTGTATTCTTTACTAATCATTGAAATTGAACCAATGGGCCATCTCTATGGACCTTCTTATGAACTAATGTATCATTGGTACAATTTGTTTCCCATTTGATCAGATATCAGATTTTATCCCGTATAAGTATGTAACTTGAGTTGTTAAAGACATGATCAACATGAAAATAGAGAACTGTTGATTTAACACATGATTAATTATGTTGCTCTGCTACGTTCACCTTTTCACCTGCAGTCTTGTGTATGAGAAAATCATTCATATTTTCATAATATATCATATATATCTATGATGTCTCCGCACCAATAAAACGGCCGTTCCATGAATACATTCACTGTTAATATCCTGTATTGAATGGCTAATACAATATATTGAATGAAAATAAAATTAACGTGTGTCTATGTTACTACGGAAGTCTTAAATATTCTTATATTCGGGTTTAATGGTTCTACGTAATGGTTCACACCAATATTTCAAGAGATGCGATTCGATACCAGATTAGAAATTTAAATCATTAACAATATCGGAAAGATGTACCATAACACGGAGATTCGCCCCCTCCCAGTAAAAGCAACAGTAACAAAAGAGAGCAGTAGCTGAACTACCAGAAAGCATAGCCTCATAACTGAAGGTATAATCTCATAAAAGAAGGATCTAAAGAGTTTATGAGGGCAGGGAATAAAAGGAAGGCGAACGGGATGGTAGAATTCCCCAGAAAATAAAAGACTTAACACGACAAAAAAAAAAAAAGGAAAAATCAGCAAGTCTGATAAATAAAAAATAAAAGTACATAAATGAGTACAACTTTTAGGAGACACATCGATGAGTAAGAAATCACCTATTACGGGAGTGAGTAGCAACCATTTTTTCCTCTGGACAAAATCAAATACAAAGGACTTTGCAATACTAGAAGAGTTCGAAAAACACTTATACAGGGTATAGCAGGGATCTCCAGAGTATGTGGTTGCCAGAAAGGAAAAGGGATAAGTTTTTCAGAAGCATAAAATGACAAAATACTAGATGTGTATCCTCACTTGTCCACAATAATGCATGACGCAAAATTCATCGTTTAGGAGAACGCGATATTCCTAACTCTATCCACGTATTGTTACTAAATTTGTAGCCGATTATTATTATTATTATTTTAATTATTATTTATTGACTGAGAGAGCAGTGCATGTCATCAAAGTGACAATGGAGTAAAATATACGAAGCCCATTATAACCCATCATATATGAGTACCATCATATATGGCTACACATCAGATAAGGGTACATAAGGCACAAACATCACAGCCATATTTCCGAGACATGGTGGTCTCATATCAAGATAAACAGCACATGACCTCGCAGGTGTGTCCCAGTTAGAATGTTGCTCAAGTCTAGTAGTCCATCTCACTCAAAAGGTCTCTATATAAGGTTTGTTTAAGGACGATGAATGAAACATCCGCATCTCCAGAGGTGAATTATTGAAACCCCAACAATTCCTCTCAAAATAGGGCCATGGTGCTTCCTCAATGCCTCTGCTCGTAATTAGTAATGCACTTATCGTCAGCCACTAAGGGACATGCTCAAATGGTTAAGGTCAAACAACTGACAAGAAAATCTGTAGTGGTGAGTAGAATATTTGCTGTAACCCATAAAATATACCGAGATAAATCATGTACATGCTAAGACTTAAAATCAGTTTAGATCAGAAGCCATGAGAACCAGTGCTTGGTACTGCTTCAGGACATTTATTATCATCATCATTATCATCATCATCATCATCATCATTATTATTATTATTATTATTATTATTATTATTATTATTATTATTATTATTATTATTATTGTTCGCTACTTGCCTTGATATAAGATCACCATGTTGCGCACATGTGGTTGTGATGAATGTGCCTGGTCTACTCTTATCAAACGGGTACTACTGATGGGTATATTGGGCTTCGTATATAAGTACCAGTTGATATAATCGCCTTATTCTCTTCCTGACACCTGCTGGCGTTGTGCCAACATTTGAAATCAATATTATCCTCATTTGGGCCGTAGATATTCGCCAGTTAACTGTCTCGGTATTTGCCCGATATTTATAAACTTAAGTGACGACAGGTATGCAAAACCAATTGACAATTGCAAGTTTTGCGTTTTGCTATCAACTCTTCACCTGGGATTTATGTGCCGTCGCCATAAGCAGCGACATGTCGTTTCGAGTTTTTTAACGTATGAAACTACCTTCTCGAATAATTCTGCCCAGCAACCACTAAGGGATTGGTATAGAAACTGAACCCCAGATTCTTTTGCAAATTTCTATCGTGGCAATATAAATTTATGGTGCTCTTACTAGTTACCAGTAATATATGATTTCATTTCTGCGTGTGAAAATCAAAACGCTCTGCAAATAATAGAAATATTATAGATAAGAATGTCATAGAAAAATTTGTGAGAAATAAATTTGATATAACTATATAAAGTTACAGAATTCTATAAATTTATTTTCTGCAGACTAAATGGATAATGACGTTGCTTACATAGAATGTGAATAAAAAATAAAGATATAAAACAAAGAAAAATGGAAAAGAGGAAAAGAAAATACAGCAGAAAATTATAAACCTCAACAATTCGAAAGTACAATTAGTTTTAAGCAAGTTTCTATAATGCTGCATGCTTGAAGTGAAGTAATCATTTCTTTGGTACAGTAATAATAGTAAAGGCGGTGACATTACAGAAAGTTCTGCTTCAATTTATCACCTCCCATTTCTTATATTTGAATGAGAAAATTTCGTCCCCAGTTAATATTGAGTTCAATAGAAACGTCCTTCTGGTGTAAAAGGTATTTCAGACTTTTGGTCACGATTTGCTACAAATTTAATTTCCGGTAAATGAGGGAAAAAATAAAAGAATTTGATTTCATTTCGTTTTATTTTTCTGCTAATTTATTTTAAAACTGTTTCACATTTCATACACATATATACGGACGTTATATATATATATATATATATACATATATATATATATATGTATGTCCGTATGCATGTATGTATATATGTATATATATGTATGAATGTATGTATGTGTATGTGTTTGTGTGTGTGTGTGTGTGTATATAATGGGAGACAAAAGAGAACAATTAAGAGTAAAATAGATTATATTAGGAACCTATGTGCATGTATACTTGCGTACATCAATACACATACATACACACGCATATATATATATATATATATATATATATATATATATATATATATATATATATATATATATATATATATATATACGTTTTGTGCGTGTGCGTGTGTGTGTGTGTAAATACATTTCCTATGATGGGTATTCTGAGAGGCGACTCTCTCTCTGAAGTGCTTTAGGCTATGTTACGTGCTTATACACAAAAATATGATGTTATCCCAAGTCTGCGTCTGACTTCTCAATTAAAATACGTATCTATTTCCAACTCTCTTTTCCCTTATGTATATGCGAGGATGTCTTTATGTGTGCTTGAGCATGTGAGCACGTGTGAGCGTGTGAACGTGTGCGCGAGTGAGAGTGTGTGTGAGCATGTGAGTGTTTGCTCGTTTATGTGCACGTATATGTGTTGTCTGTGTGGAGACGAATAGAAAATAATTGCCTCGCAACGAATTTGTGTATATCTTACAATACAGATGTACATCTATACGTATGTATATTTACATACACGCAAGCGCACACACACGCACACACACGCGCACACACATATGATTGTGTGTGTGTGTGTGTGTGTGTGTGTGTGTGTGTGTGTGTGTGTGTGTGCACTTTGACGATGTATTACAAGTTCAACTCCGATGCTGTCGGACAAATCAACCCCGGTACTTATTTGTTTAAAGCCCTGTTCTTATTCTATCGGTTTCGTCTCCCGAACGGGTGGCTGGAGAGAAACAGACAAAAATACACTCACACAGATGGAATGATATATACGACGAGCATCATTCAATTTTGAATACCAGATCCACTTGCAAGGATTTGGTCGATCCGAAGCTACCCCACCACACAAATACACACACACACACACACAGAAACGTACTCCTGCACACTATATAAAACACTCTCAAATGGTGCCACGCAGTGGGATTGAACCCTGAATAATTTAGTCAGAAATCAAACTTCTTCCTACACATCCGCATCAAATAACTGTGTAAACTAAATGTGTAATGAGTAGATGCCTGTATTTGTCATTAAGCTAATATCTTTCATTCAGTATGAAATCCATGGCAGCTGCAAAACTTGAATTAATATAGACACTACAGCAGTTAAAAAATTAGTATCTATGAATAAGGAATATCAAACTACATTTCCATTAAAACTGCAACCAATTATAAATATAAATCTAATTTATGGTGGTTTGCGGCTGAAAATATAAAATGATATACAATTATAAAGATCAGCTTCCATGTAGATTTTAGCATTTTTTAAAAATCTCTGAAATCGTTCGGACAACTACATCTAGATCTGGTGTTTCTTCACCTCTAATTGTAAATTCACATTCGTGCCAATATTGTTGGTACGCTTAGCTATGAGATCAAATGATTGAACACTTAACTGGAATAGGTAGGTTGTTGAAGCAAAGAAAGTGTCCAACTAATGTGCACACAAGAAACAAAAACACCATCTGAAAGCTGAACAGATAAAAATAATAAAAATATCTAGAGTTCGATATATAAGAGGTTATCACATTCTATTATCGAAATTGCAGTCATCGAGAGTTGAATGTCCGTTAGAAATTAAGTACTTTCTTGTAGAAATGATTCCGAAATTCAGAAAAAAAAAAAAGAAAAGAAATTGGCAACTTTCATATAGACATGGGAACACACAACTGCAAAGATAGACTCGCATATACTCAGAAAACATAAATGCGCGCGTGCAAACACATACACACACAAAGACACATACACACATGTGTATGCGTATAAATAAATTTATAGTGTACGTATATATATATATATATATATATGAATGAATGTATACGTACATATATGAATGCATATATATTCTTTTATTCTTTTATTTCTTTCCGTCATTACACTGTGGCCATGTTGGAGCACCGCCTTAAAGAGTGTTAGTCGACGAAATCAACCCCAGGAGTTATTCTTTGTAAGCCTATCACTTATTCTATCGAAAACCTTCATTAATTCAAGCGATGGCGGTGCGAGGAGCACACACACACACATATACATACATACATACATACATACATACATAAACGCCCCCCCCCCATATATATATATATATATATATATATATATATATATATATATATATATATATATATATATATATATACATATACATACATACATACATAAAACGGTCTTCTAGTTTCCACCTTGCAAATCCACATACATGCGTACACAAGCACACACTTCTCAGTCTCGCTCTGTGAGTATGCGTGTGAGTCTCGCTATCTCTCTCTCACTCAAAATGCACACATACATACATACATACATACATACATACATACATACATACATACTTACATGCATATAAGTTTCCGTCTTCTAGCTCCACTCACAAGACTATTGTCAGGTGTCAGCTATATCAGAAGATACTTACCCAAGTACCGCTTAGTGGGTCGGGACCAAGACCACATGTTTGGAAAGTACGTTTCCCAATCGTACACCCACGAATGCGCCTATGTGACTCATTTGCGGTTTATTTTTCGTCGTTTATTCAATTTACTAAGACAAAGGTATAGCACAGATTACTAATTTTCCTGTCGTTTTTCATTCATAGTTATTTAAAATCGCATTTAGGCAACAACGATCTTATCTAAGATTGTTTAAATAACAATTCTAGCGTGGAAGATGTTTATAAGCCATTTAAGAACACACAAACTCTGTTAGAATCGCTTCAACATTTGAATTAAATTTGTGTCAAAATATTTTCGTCGCTTTGAAACCACGACCTGTTGACTGACACAATTTCGTACTGCATCTGAGAAAGTTACAGTTAGTTCATGATATATATGAGTTTATGTATATATGTATGTATGTATGTATGTATGTATGTATATATGTATGCGTATTCGTGTATGCAGGTACGTATGCATATGTGTACATGCGTATCCATACGTATACGCCTATGTGAAGTTTTGTCAGTGAACAAGTCGCTGTTTTAAAGCGACGAAAATATTTTGACACAAATTAAATTTAAATGTTGAAGTAAATCTAACAGTTTTTGTCTGTTCTGAAATGGCTTATAAATATTTTGTATACAGCAATTGCTTTTCCTTCAGCACATGATCTCAGATCACATCACTGGTTAATTCAGATCCGCGAAGAAATAATGGTTCTATTTTTATCCTTATTATGTGAATGTGTGACTGTCTGGCGGTCTGCAATTGGTGTTGTCTATTACAGCTTTCGGGAAGATAATCAGAGCAGTACAGCAGTGGTTTACTGCAATCAGCTCGCTGAAATGAATGTTTACTTGCAAGAGATGAGACTTATATTGATGAATCGGCGTAGCCCAATGCTGCTCCACGATAATGCAAATCCACAGGTTGCAAAAGTGACGCTGCAGAAACTCACTGACTTGGGATACTTTACCTCATCCTTTATATTCTCCTGATCTTTCACTCATTGACTACCATTCTTTAAGCTTTTAAACACGTTTTAAATGATAAAACTTTCAGGTCCAAACCAGAAGTGGGATCAGCTTTCAAAGATTTCTTAGCATCAACGCCAATAATGTTTTTATCAACGAGGCAGAAATAATCTCGTTCATTTCTATGTTAATTTTTCTAGAATAAAATTATGTTTCTGAAATCGGCCATTATTTTCCGAACAACCTAATACATGAAAGGTGAGATATAAAGAGTTCTTTAATCTTTTATCTTTTATTTTTTTCCGCCATTGAACTACGGTCATGCTGGAACATCACCTTGAAGGCCTAAACTGTACAAATTGACCCCAGTATTCATTTTATTAAAAAGCTTGTACTTAATCTACCTGACAGTTTTGCCGAATTGCAACGTCACTGGAGCATACAAAGACAATACTAATTGTCGAATGATATAGGGTGACAAATAGAAACACAAACAAACACATGCTAACATACAGACAAGTAAAAGCATATACATATATATATACATGCACGTATATGTATATATATATATATATATATATATATATATATATATATATATATATATATATATATATATATATATATATATATATATATATACGTGTAAATAAAGATATATGTACGACGGGCTTGTTTCACTTACCGTCAACCAAATCTACACACAATTATTATAAAAGTCACTTCATCAAGGCGATCTACGCTGGGACTGAATTCAAGATTTGTATGGTAAAAAAGCAAGTCTCTTAACCACAAAGGCACTGCTAAGGTCTTTTTAAGCAAAAATTTAATAGTCCGTCTAAGTAACAGAGTTTTATAATCTCTTGCACGTAACATGTAAGAGAATCACAAAATTACATTCATCTTTTTTTCTTTTACCGAAATCGCCTGCCTTAACATCATCATTAATATCATGCCCAAGCAAATTTAATAGTGCTGAAACCATTTGGGTAGTTGAAGAAAAGAAGAGAATATAGTAATAAAATGACAATAAATTACAAACAGTTATTGAAATGATGTCCATACACAATTTTTATCACTTTCATTCAACAGCAATTGCTTTTCCATGTGCTATGAACACGCATCACACTATGAAATGAACAGGGGAAATAACATCTCCCCGCTGTCGAGATGGAGACGTCATAATCCGCAAACGTTCCTTTAATACAGGGAAAATGGGTTTTGTCGAAATAAAATAGACATTTCAACAATCTACTTTGGGAATACGAAGACAAACAGCAATGGATATATCTATTTTCCCAGCTGATACAATGTTATTTCGTGGCGACTAAACAATCTCATTCTGAGGGCCATTTCATAAGCTCAGTATCATATTTTAGAAATATTTTTCACTTACTCCGAAACAGTAAATAATTGTGAAATTACTCTTAATTCAATGTTATGATATATTATATAATGACCATGGAGGTGCTATTACATACGTTTTAGTTATATATTTTCCCAATAGAAACCATCTCCCTATGAACAGCTTCATTCAATAATTTTCACATGTTGTCTAGCTACATAATGTATGCGAGATGAATGCCTTTCCTCCGAGTATGGCTTTAGGCATTACATAACATCAATTTTTATTCTCACTCCCAAAGCTATTTCAGCTTCGTCTTTATGTGTTATAAATTATCCATGCTTGATTGATACATATTCGTATATCATTTATTGTGTTTTTGTTTTCTATCGTTTGGCCATCACGCTATACCTTTACGTCGTTTTCTAGCGTTACATCTGTTTTCAAGTTCTATCAAACAACTAACATATAGGCTGTGTGGTAAGAAGGTTGCTTATCAGCCACGTGGTTCCGCGTTCAGTCCGACTGCGTGGCACCTTCGGTCTTCTACTATAGCCTCGGGCCGATCAAAGACTTGTGAGTGCATTTGGTAGACAGTAAAGATATATATGTATATATATATATATATATATATATATACACATACACACGCGCGCGCGCGCACGCACACGCACACACACACACATACACACACACACACACTCACATACTCACACACACACATATATATATAAATTTAAGTAATAAGTCTGAAAAATTGAGTATTAATTTAACTAATATCAATTTAAAACCAGTGGCCTAACATACTGAAAAATCTGAAGATTCAGAAAAAATTATATTACATACATATACATATACATATACATGCACACACACACACACACACTAACACACATGCATACACACACACACATACACACACACACACACACACACACACACACACACATATATATATATATATATATATATATATATATAAAGTGCTAGCAATGCATTCCGACGTTGCCCGGGTTTTATGACCTACAGTCGCATTGTATTTCTTATGGGCAGAATCGACAGAGCTGATATATAGTTAATTGCATAATGGTAGTTAATATTTGTTTAAAAGTGAAGATGGATAGTACAATTTGCATGGGTTTGCATGAAAGTGCGTTCTGTTCTTACGGAGGATCAGAAACCATGTATTGTTTCATCGTGTGAAAGTGGGGTTAATGCAATTTTGTCCAGTAATCACGTTATCAAATTTTTTATCGAAACCGCAATTTCTTAATTCGTAACTTTTTCGAATTTTTTTTTCTGTTTTTTATGTACGTATAAAAATTCAGAGATTACGAATCTGGGAAATATATATATGTTATAATTTAATGTTTGTTAAAGAAACACTAAATGTTCTTTCCCCCATTTCGCACACCCATTACCTACCCGCTTTCAAAGAGCTAAAATCTCTCGATCTTTCACTTTTGTATGATGTTTCCCGCAGTTTCCCGCATGCGTAGAATTCTACTGTAATAGCATACGTTTAAAATACGTTTCCGAGATTGTTTTAGCTGTAAAAATGAGTTGTTGCACCCAAAACATGGTTTATTTGGTAGATAGATAATAAGCAGCTTTCTTTAATATAATACATATGTGAAACATTACTTTCATTATTCACACAACATCACTCCTTATAATTTTGGTTCAAATTGTAAGTGTGAAACTATTTTCACTTCGTAATGAAACCTGGTCCTTGTAGAGAAATGTATTTCAAATAACTTTAGCTGGTTGTTGAGATAAAGTAGAAACTACGTGAATGAAACTAAAGTTTATTTGACATATGTAATTGAGTTGATTGTTCTTAACATGAGTTGGTAAGAATAGAAGTCATTTGACGACACCTTTTTTTTGTAATTGGCTCTCCTGTTGCAGGTTCAGTCAGCCAAATATTGAAATGATACCCATCTTGTCGATTCCACAGAATAAGAGGATACTGGAGAGCATTATAAGAGGGATGAGTGTGTGAAATAAGGTTGTTATCTCGAACACGAATGAGAATATCATGATTTTCATGGAGATCACCAATCATAAGGATGGCTACTTCATTAGATGTCGGCCCATTCGAATAACGTGAAATGCTCCTTACCATAGTTTACTATACACGTAACGAACGCAGAAACAGGCAAACACCCATAGAGACATACACACTCATAGGATTGATAATATTGAAAACAGTAAAACATACACGATGTACAAACGAAACGAAATGTAATCAATACAGGTGCATAACATACATTCTGAAGCATAAAAAATTAGCCAAAATTACTATACGTCACCAATTAACAAAGTACAGCAAGTCAACATATATGTGGAACATGCATTAATGTTATAAAATTCACGATTGAATGAATGTCACGCTGAAGAAAGTTAAAGTCCCAGAAATTTTAGAAGGCATAATTCAATTTTTCATAGAAAAATAATTTATTTTACAATTTTGAAACGAATGCTGGACAAAGTGTACAGGAAGGAATTTGTTGTTGAGGGCGGCGAGCTGGCAGAATCGTTAGCACGCCGGGCGAAATGCTTAGCAGTATTACATCTGACGATACGTTCTGAGTACAAATTCCGCCGAGGTCGACTTCCATCCTTTCGGGTTCGATAAATTAAGTACAAGTTGAGTACTGGAGTCAATGTAATCGACTTGTCGCTTCCGCCCAAATTTCAGGCATTGTGTTTATAATAGAAAGGAATATGCTGCCGTTGTGAACGTTAATTTAAAACCTTTGCTGAAGGATGTATGTAGCAAAAGATAGATTAATTTGACATTACTCTATATTTTCTAAGTGTGTAACGTTATAGGCTGTAGAAGAAACACTGACTGATGCAGGAAAAAAGGATGTGCGTTGTCGATACTCACAGTAATGAAAAAGCATAGCAGGAAAGCAAAGGTGACTAAAACAGAAAAAGTATAATCCTAAATTTTCCTAACGCAGATATGGGAATGAAAAGACAGTCTAGTTGGTAGCCGAAAGCTTACTGAAGCTTTTGATACGTGAAAATCAGCAACCTAGTTTTGGAATGCATAAGGAACATACGCACACACATGCAAACTCTGTTTTATAGATATATACATGTATGTATGTATATATATATATATATATGTATATATATATATATATATATATATATATATATATATATATATATATATATATATACATATATATATATATATATATATATATATATATATATATATATATATATATATATATATATATATATATATATATATATATATATATATATAGGGAGAATTCATAAAAAGAAAACAACAGTCGAAGACAGGTGGTGTAGACAACAAACAAATGTATTAGTATAACGCTCGGGAAGTAAAAATGTCTTTAACGTCTCGTGCCTACGCTCTCCCAGAGAAAGGAACACAGAATGAAACAAGGAGAGAAAAAAAGAGAGAAAGAAAGAGAGAAAGAAAGAGAGAATGTGTAGTGCCTAGCGATTTATCTAAAAGACATGGCACAATTCTGAAATTGCCAGGGAGTTGGTGGGTGGTCAAAATCTGCTTTAGATAGTTGTCAACATATGGGAAATCTCACGCCCAGTGTCTTAAGACAATAAAGAGTTCGCTTCATTCGGCAAGATAGTTGCCTGCCGAAGCTGTTCTTTCTTTTGACTAACAATTAACAAAAACTGGAAAATCATTTAAATGATTAAAACACTTTCTTGGCGAGGCCATGGGAACTATAAATTTGAATTTTGATTTTGCATTCTAATGCGTTTATTCTGTGCATCTATACTAAGACGCATACACACACACAGACACACACGCACGCGCGCACATACACACACCTGTATGTATATACATATATATGTATGTAAATGTATGTGTGCATAATTCTCTCCATATGAGTATATATATGTTTTGTGTGTGTGTGTGTGTGTGTGTGTGTGTTTGTGTGTGAGACATATGCTCATATGCTCAAACCTTATAGTTTCTGTGTCTATCTATTTATCTAAATCTATTTTTCACCTCCGTTCTCCTCCACACATTTCATCACTAACTATTGTAATTTCTCGCAATCTTTTCTGTCTATATTTTAATTTTACAACTCTTATGAATATTTATAGTATCTAAAATCTTCAGTCTTTGCATTCTTTAAAGTTTGATTTTTTTTAAACGTTCTTTACTCCTGTCATTTGTCTGCCAGGTGTCGCTATTCTTCCTGTAGCAACTCCCGTCTCCTTTATATTCTTTCTGTGCGCAAATTCCACATTCAGCATGTATCTATTTTCATCCATTTCTTTGATTTACTTTGTCTTATCTCTTAATTCAGCTGATTTGTATCACACGGCGGTCCTCCAATATTAATTTATCTGAATCTTGTAACAATCTTCGACCATGTTAATCTTACACTCAATCCGCTCTCCTCACTGAAAAGGTGAGAAGCTATTCAAACCACAACACTGATATTTCTGCTTCACTTCTTACGTTCGCCACAACATACACCACTTGGTTTACTCCGCTGATTTTCTCCTTTTCACTTTTTCAGATTTAGGCAAATGTACCTTTTCATAATATGCTCTCTGTGAAGAAGAATATATATCTGAAACATTATGTTATTTTACTCCTAGAAAACAAATCAACTCACTGAACAATTTTACGAAATATTCATAGCAAAGGTCAACTTGTATATTTTTTTCTGTTTATTCATTTCTATGACAACTGTTTTTGCACTGAAACTTTGAATTCTCTTCTCACGGCTCAGTAAATTATTCCATTTACTAAATGTTTGCTTTCAGTATTAACCAATGTAACATAAGTAAGCTACATCAGTATTCCCACCCAGCAGATCGTAAAACTTTATCCAGTGATCTACTACTTTATCAGATTAGAAGCGAACAACAAATATGATTCCGTACTTAACATTTGTTTTATCAGCATATTCTTTTTTTTTTCAATCGTCATAATTTTAAACATAAAATGTAACCAAAAATACACAGGTGTTTATATAACATAATAAATATATTTTAAAATAGTTTATTGCTACTTTTATTTCAATAACTATGGTTTAATTTTATATATATGATATTTTTAATTCCTTTAAATCAGATATGTGTGTGTAATCAAGCAAGAAATTCTAAAAACTAACATGATTCTGTTTTAAAAATAAATCTAAGTATTTCAGTGCTTCTATCACTTTAATAAATAACGCCTCATTTCACTCTCAATACTAAAAGAAAGTAAATCACTATACAGCATCGATTTATTCAAGAAAGAATAAATATTCATAATTATTAAACATAAACCAGAAATATGATGAATTTTACATTTTAAATTTCGAAACATGCCTTTTCCCGAAACCGTAAAAAAATAAGGCAACTACACGTCTCTCCCTCCATCACACACACACACACACAAACTCACACTCGCTTTCTATCTTTCACTCTCTCCTTCTCTCTCTCACCTAAACTGTTTCTATTTCCGTCTCGTTCCATTTTATGATTTTCTCATTCTATACGTAGATACGGATTACATATTTACATACTACCTCTCCTCCACACAGACATATTCTTCTTTGTGTGCGTGTGTTTGTATGTGAATATATTGCATATGTATGTTTTGATGTATACATAGTCTAAGTATGTATATAGAGCTTTGTGAGCATATATGTATTATATATGTATATATATAAAATATGTATGTATGTGTATGCGTGTGTGTGTGTATATATATATATATATATATATATATATATATATACTGTATATATATATATATATATATATATATATATATATATATATATATATATATATATATATATATATATATATATATATATATATATATATATATATATATATATATATATATATATATATATATATATATATATATATTTATATATATATATGTATACACGCATATCTGTATCGTCACTCTCTCTCGCCGTATATATATATATATATATATATATATATATATATATATATATATATATATATATATATATATATATATTTCCATGAACGGATTCAATTAATGTATAAAATGTCATTTTGATTTCCGAGCAGATTTACGATGCAGAAGCACAAATATCTTGAATTGAAAAGAAGTTTGAGAAACAAGTGAATTAAAACAATACAAAATACAATAAACTTTAGTGTCTTGTCAGAAAATATATAAGAAGTCACACGGAACTTTGCAAAATATTTAACTTTAATATATATTGTTTATTTGATTTTCATTTCTTAATTGTTCTTAAGTATAAAGCCAGTCGTTAAATATATTTGAATTTATCCTTAAAATGATTAGGAACTTTCTAATTACATTCGTAATAAATATTTATCTCTATGCTATAGCAATATAAGGTTATTTCTTCCTTTACTGAATGTCGTTTATTCTCTGTGTTATATCTCTCTTCTACCTACCTCTCTGTCTGTCTCTGACGTTCATATTTTCAAATCTCCGTCTACACTCATACACACACACACACACACATATATATTTGCATATACACGCACACACACGCATACATATGTAAATGTATATGTATTCATAATTTCATTGAGTATTTCTTTGACTCGTAAGCTAATAAGAAACAGAGTCAACTCAATTAAAATAAACTGACGTGCTCAGACAAGGATAAATTGGTAACTAAATATTGTCGTATTTAATTAAGAAATCCTTTTTCATCATAAATACATAGCTACAAAATAACATTAGCTATATGTTTTCTTATTATTTTCGCATTTCAAAGCAACAAAAATAAATTTAAATATTACAACCAATTTATGGAAAATGTTATGTAGAAAGACGAGAATCCACAGTGTTGTATGTTACTACTACTAAAATCTAAGAAAAGAACTTTGTAGTATATATCCCAGTTTCAGGTAAAGTCAATACCAGCTTTGGCTATGGTTTTGTCTACAGGCATTTCATTTGATTTATATTATGTTCATATATATTCTTTGGAAATTAATGAATACTGGCATATCTTATTTGTTTTACATTTTGTATTTCAGACCTTGGTTAACACTAATCGAAAAGCCTTCAAACGTAATTCAACCATGGTCCTTGCATAATTATCTTTTTGAACATAGTATAACTAGAGGTATAAATTTGAATATAACTAGAGGTATAAATTTGAATATAACTGGCATGGTAGAGTATGCAGGAGATTTGAATAACATATAAAGGATATCAACTTTTTTCCTTCCAAGCCGCAAATAAATGTTGTATTATTTTAACTCTGGTTGTTATATAATTGTTATATTCTATAAGATTTGAACTTACTTTTGTGTATTTCATATTTCCAACTTTTTTATCTTAAGTTTACCTCACTCTGGGATTATTGCTGTTTTTTCGCCTCATTCAACTCTCTTTCAACGAGCGTATGATAGAATATTTTGTATTAATAACCATCCCGTCTTTTGTTTTCTAGACAAATGTACATAATTAAATAGGTCCGCCTTTCGTCCAGACGGTATGCTGTAGAGCAGATGTCCTTGTATGTATTACTTAAAACTATTTTCAGAGATTCAAATGTTTCGATAATTGTATTTGTATATGACACATACTGAACAGCGCTAAGCAGAATCTAATAAAGGGTTTGTTTATTTGTCACCCTAATACATTCTCATGCGTCAACTATAACGTGTTCTGTTCTAAGTTGCCTCAATATGAACTTTATTAGTTTTGAAGATCTCAAACTCAAAACTCAATTGGAAAGCCATTCTCACGCGAGTAATTCCCATTAATATATAAACACTTCCTACGTCACTGGTCCACTAAGTCACTGTCCATTGTTATGACTGATTTGAAGCTACGACTAATTTATTCAGTCATTTAAAATTTTTACGCTTTCATAATTTTCCACTTTCGCACATCACCGCAACTTAGCTCTTTACCTATAAAACAGAATATTGAAAATACACTAATGAAAGCTACTGCATTATTGACTCGGAAAACAAATTGCAGTCGATTCACATATAAAAGAAACAGATTTAATTGCGATACAATTACAATTCTCATAGTCTACGAGGATCACTAATGAATATAAGTTACAGTATACTGTGGCTAATAGAATGCTGATGAAATATTGCATATTCGCTCATTGCTTTCTATCATTTTTTAGCATGAGACAACTGCTACTAGATATGATTTATTAGTAAATACCATGAACATCTCATAAATCAAAATTAGTCAGCGAAATGCAATTTTCTTTCAATGTAATCACCAAATAAAACAATCATAGATTACATTAGGTATATGGACATCTATGTGTATGTATGTATGTATGTATGTATGTATATTTATACGTGTGTGTGTATTCTTTTGTTCTTCTATTCTACTATGTTTCAGCGTTTAGGCTGTGCTCATATTGGAGCAGCATACACACACACACACACACACACACACATACACGCAAACACGCATATATATATAAGCATATGTATACATACATATATATATATATATATATATATATATATATATATATATATATATATATATATATATATATATATACATATATATAAATGTATGTATATGCAATTATGTATATATATAAATGAATGTTTATGTATGCATGTACATATATAAATCTATATATATATATATATATATGTGGGTGTGTGTAGATAGATAGATAGATAGATAGATAGATAGATAGATAGAGAGATAGATAGATAGATAAATAGATAGATAGATAGATAGAGAGATAGATAGATAGATAGATAGATAGATAGATAGATAGATAGATAGATAGATAGATAAATAGATAGATAGATAGATTGATAGATGGCTAGATAGATAGATAAACGACAGAAAAGAGATTTACTGACATTTTTAAAATTTAAAGTCACAACAATTGTTTCGACGCATTCCCGCGCATGTAGTTCATAGGCGAATTATTGCGCAGGCATTATCTTTTATCTCAGGTGTAGAATGCGCCTCTTTTCTATGTGCTTCGCTCATTAGACCTGGATGTACATTAATAAAATGTGTGAGATGGCAAGATTATCAAACGAAGGACTCATTTAAAATAACGACACACGTACACAAGACACAGACATACACACAAGCACACCACCATATGTATGTATACATATTGTAAATGTATATATATATATATATATATATATATATATATATATATATATATATATATATATACATATATAGTAAGGCATTCGGCTCGCGGTCGTAATTAGTAGAAAATAGGAAAATTGAATAAGGACACGAACCCTCGCGATGTCGTTAAACCATTTATATATTGACGTCTCCTACATATATTTCGACGGTTGCACTCCAAATATTTCCGAGAAATTATGGTCAGTAATGCAGCAATCTCACCAGGAAGGGTATAAAGAACAAAATCGTCACACAAATATGTTAACAGAAATACAAAGTCCTATAGACTGTAACGTACATAAATGCCACGCGCGTACACACTCCAAAATGTAACGTGTAACATTATCTACATAGAAAATAACACAAACACATGCATATACATCTACATACACACGCAATTCTATATATACACATACACATACACACACACAGACACACGCACACAGACACACACATCCACGCACACACACACACACACACATATATATATATATATATATATATATATATATATATATATATATATATATATATATATCAAGAGAGAGAGAGAGAGAGAGATGGAGAGAAAGAAACATAAATATGAAAAGAAACATTAGATTTGTTTATAGAAATATACTTATGCTAAAAAATTCGTTTACGATCACATGCATATACACATAAGCAAACAATCATATATATACACGAGAGCTTACACATCCCAATTCATCAATACACCTAAACACATAATTGTATATATATACACACTCACAAGGGTTGAACAAAACAATGGAAAGACCTAACATCATATCGTCATAATTTTGAAATATCTATAAAACCATCAGAAGCTTGTTTATTTTTGTTTTTTTTATTTATTATTAGTAATGATTTGCTAAAATTGCTCTTTCGTTTCAGATATCAGAATAATGTAATTAAAATTCATTAAAACGACAGGTCTATCGGTCTTTCAAATAGGTCAAATTGTTGGTGCTCGTAACCAAAACAGCCGAAATGTTTGGCGTATCAAGAAGTATGGCTCATGGTTCAGTCTCACTGCATGGCACATTGGCCAACTTCCTAGTACTATACTTTCGGGCCGACCAAAGCTCTGTGAGTGGATTTGATAGGCGGAAACTGAAAGAAGACCGTCGTGTATCTTATACATGCATATGTGTATATATATATATATATAATATATATATATATATATATTAGTCTGCAGATGCCAAACCAGCAGGGGGACACTGCTGACCTCCCCTGTTCGAAGGTTATAAAGGACACAGGTTTCGTGTGTCACATAGCTAGCTAGAGGCGATGGCTTCTTGGAGCTAATTCACGGCAGCTTTCGTCCTAATTTTGGGACTGCCATGTTGGCTTGGCGATAACTATTAATTTCCAGTACCGCTGCCGTAGTCTCCTTTAGAGAGACTTAGAAATATTAATAACTCTATATAAATATATATATATATATATATATATATATATATATATATATATGCATATGTATATGTGTGTGTGTGTGTGTGCCCCCACCCCACCGCACCAACAGCGCTTGACAACTGGCGTTGTTGTGTTTACATCCCTGTAAGATAGCACGGCAGTAGGGAGAAGATAGAATAAGTATTAGGACTTAAAAAAGAATAAGTCCCGGGGTCGAATTTTTCCACAAAATCACTTGAAGGCATCGCCCCAGCGTGGCTGCCATCAAATGACTGAAAGAGGTTTAAACGTATGAAAATAAAAGAAGATGTATGTATAATAATGAAGCCGCAATATTGAAAAGTATGATGCCTTTACAAGACAGATATTAATACTTATCATTACATAATTCACCGTTAAACATAAGGAGTCAATAGTGAATAGCATTTCTTCTATTTCTACCATAATAAATTCAAGCTTTCTGGAAATTCAAAGACATTTGAATATACCTTTCAGTTAATAAATATATGGTTTTCAGATAAATTCGTTCGCTGCCTAACCACATTTATTCTAATGCTTTCCATAGTTATTTAAATTAACAAGGAGCATATTTTTGTATCGTAGTGTTTTATGGACTTTTATTGTAGTTCTATTCTTTCTTGAAAATTTTGTTTATCATATTTGATACTGGAATCAACTTTACATCTTTCCTGACATGTGACAATGGAATGTAAAGTAGAATATGTGTAAGCAAAACAAATGTATTCATCTGACAACATAGTCCATACCAAATTGCGCAATCCGAGTGATCAGTTTTGAACAGTTATGGGCAGATAAGTCAAAATATTTCGAAATATCGTTTGGATAATAATTACAAAAATATGAAGTAGCACAACATTTTAAACATACATATTCGCATGGAGAAATTGAGTCCAGAGTAAATTGCATAAATAATACTCTACGGTGGCGTTAAAACGCAAATGTTTTTTGCTAAGCGCTAAGCGTTTCACTAAATATTTTCCCCATAATCCTGAAATTGTTATTTTGTTATATCTATATTATATAATACATGTATTCTTTTTTTATTCATATTACTCTTTTAGTATTTCATGGTTGTTATCGTTTCGAAATAATATATCGAAGTTTCTGTGTGTCAATATCATATTCACAACCCTTAGGGATTTATCCTCCTACTCTAAAATATACAAATTCTAATGTCGTTTCGTGCTTTACACATAGTTCTAAAGCAACTCAGGTTTGAACAGCAAATCGAGCGATTCTCATGACAATAGAATGAGTTTACTGCTGTAAATAAAGTGTGATGAATATAGTGTACACATAAAAATGAAACCAAAAATAAAATAATTGCACATATCTCAGCAAACATAATAGTTAAAATATATTGTTGCATCAACAATACTTTTATAGAGATTACAATTGATATGACAAAGAATCAAGCGGATCTGTGAAAATTCCTTGGATATTATATTATATCCATAAATATTAATATTTTCAGTGAATGCACCTTTCCACGTATCCATTTATGATTTATCCTTAAACATTTCAACATAGTTTTTAGCCACATTCCAACTCCATGTTTTAGAATGCCTGCATGTTCATATATATGTATATGTTTATATTTATATTTATGTATATATATATATATATATATATATATATATATATATATATATATATATATATATATATATATATATATATATATATATATATATATATATATATATATATATATATATATATATATATATATATATACATATGTATGCGTGTATCTATGTGTACATGTATATGTATATGTATATGTATATGTATATGTATATGTATATGTATATGTATATGTATATATATATATATATATATATATATATATATATATATATATATATATATATATATATGTGTGTGTGTGTGTGTGTGTGTGTGTGTGTGTGTGTGTGTGTATATACATATATATATTTATTTATTTATAAATATATACATATATACGCACACATATATACGAATAAATATGCATGTGTGTGTGTGCGTATCCTTGTCAGAATGAATGTGTATGGATATAGATACATACGCATATATGTATATGAAAATAGAATAGATAAATACAAAGTCGGAAGAGAAATTAAAATGAAATGGGGAAATGTTGCGACAGTAATATGTTACAATGTTGGAAATATTACTTGTTCTGCAAAACAACAATGTTTATTGTGTATTGTCAGAAGAGCATCTATTCACTAGTGAAATGTCATAACAAAGGAGGCAGAATAATCACAGATACGGGTTTGGAATCACAACCTGGCACACATGTAATCTTTAATCTATAAAAGAGCCATTTTCTTCAAATTAATTTTTTTCGAAAGTTTAAACATATGTTCGTATATCATCTACTGTTCAATATGTCCATATAGCATAAGTAACGCGTGAACGGACGGTTACAGTAGCTAGATGAAGTGCAAAATAGTTGTTGATTAGCTGAATTAGAACGAAATTTTCTGCTTCCCCAGCAGTTAATTGGATCACATTTTTCAAACGTTCTAATCGGTGGCATCTCATTTTGGGAGAAAGCCTGGAATTTTATGGATAAGAAATTGTGTACGAGGACCCTAGACCTCAAATGATACTCACTTTTTCATCCTGAAAGGATAAAAGACGGAGTCTACATCGCTGGCATTTGCACGCTGGAAGTAAAGAGCCGTTACAAATTTTGCCTTGGGCAGTAACTAATATTTCAAGGACGCGCTTTATAGTAGCCGTCAATACCAGGTCTACTGAGCCAGAGTGCAGAGGCCCCCTATCGAAATACGGGCAAATGTAACCACTCATTAGGACGTTAATGGATGACCTCACAGTCATGACAAGATCATCACTAGGCTGCCGGTGGATTCTGCAGGGACTCGCAAATATGATGGACTGGGCTCGGATGCATTTCAAACCGACCAAATCAAGATCTATGTTGCTGAGGAAAGGGAAGGTGGAGGACTAGTTCCGGTTTAACATCTCAGGAACAGCTATTCCAACAATCACAGAGAAGCCAGTCAAGAGTTTGGGCAAGGTTTTCGACAGCTCATTGACAGATACTACATATATTCAGTCGATCTATGTACACTTACCTTGTGAGTAAGTATGCATGTCTCTTTATCTCTCTCTCTCTCTCTCTCTCTCTCTCTCTCTCTCTATATATATATATATATATATATATATATATATATATATATATATATATATATATATATATATATATATATATGCATAAATGACTATTTAGACTTTGGGTATACACTTAGTATACAATTTAGTAGTATGCTTTTGGAAGCACCTCCACTGTGTAGGTTACTTGTTATCCAGAGTTATTTATCTAAATGTCCCTGGATCTACCTAAGTATTCCGCAGTGTCGGTGAATTTTCCAATACAGGACATCTGGTTGTGTTGCATCCCCCAGTGCAGATGCCCTTGTCAAGTGTCTTGTGTTTAAGAAGGCATCTCGCTCACTATACTCAGTTATACAGTATCCCGCCCGCAAGGGACCGTTGCGTGATAAGTCGAAACAGTCGTTATGATAAATTAAGATTCGCCTAAACTCCATCTTCCGTTTCCCTCATTCGTTTATATATATTTATTTAAAAAAAAATTATATATGGCGGATTGAACCGGATGTATTTCAAATCATTACTATTTTTTCTGTACATCATTATTAGATGATTATTGCATGATATCATTTATAATATACGCATTATATGATCCAAGAGCGATACCACTCCCAGAAAAATACTTAGCGACATTTTGTCCGTCCTTAGATGCTGAGTTTAAATTCAAACACGGCTTACTTTGGCTTCAACCCTTAGGGAATGTAAGGATGTAATAAATACCAGATGGGTCTTGGTCTCGAGGTAGTCCACTTAACAGAGCAGGAGGCAGAATTAACAAATGGTAATTAAGACCAGTTTTTATACAATACATATATATATATATATATATATATATATATATATATATATATATATGTGTGTGTGTGTGAGCACGCGCGTGTTTGTGTCTGTGTGTGTTTGTATCAGTATGTAGACGGAGGGATGTAGAGACGGTAATATATACTGTGAGAGACTGATAGATAATCATATATACTCGTACACACACATAAAAAAACATATACATATATATTATATACATACTCATATACATTCACATACTCATATACATTCGTACACTAGTATATATATTATGTCTGTGTGTACGTGTGTGTGTGTATGTGTATGTCTATGTGTGAGTGCGTATATGTCTAGATACAGGCGAAATAAAGACGTAAGAAAAGTACTTACAATGAAATCGAGAAACAGACAGATGGGATATTTTACGTTATAAATGATGCTTGCATTATAAATTAAACGGCATTGTGATTTATTTACTACTGCGGTGAGATATGGACACTAAATACTTAATATCTCGGTTGGAATCAATGAAGAATATCTCGATGGATAAATAAAAGCTGCGAGTTTTGCAGTAAATGTAAATCAATATATTTAAAGAAACTTTCCGAGTCGATAATTTTAATTGAGATATGATACGTTTTTCTCCCAAAACATGACACTTTTATCTGAATTCTCTTTTACCAGACTTATGTAGCGAAATACTTTGTTGCAATCATTTTCCCCCGACTGTTATACACAATAGAATTAAACTAACAGACCAAACATGATGACTGCGCTTTATATACATTCTTCGTTTTGTTTTTGTTTACTTGTGGTGTTCTTCATTGGATATTAGCCAAAATTTCTCGTTCTGCTTCGTAGATGTTCTCGTTATACCACTACCGCTGCTGCTGCTACTGCTGACACTGCTACTTCTGCTGCTGCTGCTACTACTACTACTACTACTACTACTACTACTACTACAACACTACTCTTGCTGTTGCCACTACATGTTTCGTAGTGTTACGCATACCCAAGTACTCTGCACTTATTTCAAATATATATATTTTTATGTGTGCGTTGTGTGTATTTGTGCGTGTGGGGTGTATGTATATGTGTACATGCGCTATAATATTTACCTTGTCCTCTCTAAAACAATAGGCTGTTGTTAGAAATCCACTTACCTGCTAACCCTAACATGTCAAATGACCAATAATAGCTTTTTTACTTAGACTATATATAATTCAATATATACTGTCGAATAACTGAGTTTTTCACCGATGCAGTTTTAGCGAATTTACATTAAATATCAAGAAATCATTAAATAATATTACATGAATAGCTAACCCCTAATACTTTAATTCAAATAATGTTCAAAACCAGTTTATAAACCGATGAGGACGCTAGTTTACTATACGGGAACTAACACTGTGGTTTGTTTTATGTACGTTATTTGATGTTGAACCTTGAGAAATGATAACTTTTATCGTTCCAGAACTAATTCGCTTCTTATTCAGTTTCTTATAGCAGGAACAACAAGCTAAGTTACTACCAACAAGATTTTTATGTTATTTCATGTCAAATATAAAGTAATATATTATAACTAACGTAATTGATAATGGCTAAAATCGTGATATAAATGGTCTGTATATATGTGTGTCCTTATATAACTTACACGGTTGATATATAATTAGACTTAACTCGTTGAACAGAGTAGATGCAATTTTTATTGCCAAAGATCATAGTTATACTTTCCGCATCACATCATACATTTTAATATACTAATTTTCGTTCAGATAATTGAAGATATGACTTGATTACTACTAAATATTTTGAGCAGATTATACATTTCCAATCTTTGAATAAATATGCTTACTTTCATTCCTTTAGCCCCATTGTACTTTTCAAATAATTAATTATTTTTGATTTCCGAAATACACGATGCAATGATAGTAACGTAAACTATAAATGCAGACATAGTCATAAATTACCCCAATTCCAGGGACTTGAATTACAAGCACAGTTAGGAATGGTGACTATTTCTACTTCAGAGACGGAATTGTAGCTTCATTTTAGCTCAACTTGACGTTTGTTTCCTCGAATAATTTGTTGATGTGTAAAATACCTAAATTCTAAATTTAGCTATTATATATAATACTTCTTGCTCCCACAGCGTCTATGATATCGTTTTCACATTTTATCAAAATGAATATATTGTAGGCTTTACCTATAAAGTACTAAAAAGTAACAGAATAGCATCTATGTAATGATTTAAGATCCAGCAAACGTAACACCTTTAAAACATGCAGTAACTTTATAAGGAAGAAAAGGTAGGACACATTTGGATATCACAACCAAGATATATTACAAAGTTGATTCAGAGATGATAATCAATGCTTGTGTAACATTTGAACATAGGGGAGTTCGACGAGGAATAAATGTGTGATAAATAAGTAACGTCAAATTCTATCAATGCACCATCATCTACTGTTTAGTACTAAGTCGCCATTATGTATTTCACTAGAGTCGTGAATATAGGCACTTACTAATGTACGTATTAGGCCATTGACAATTAGGTTTTTGATGAGGAATAATATACAGTATCAGGAACATGATATTAGTGATAATGGCTTCAATTTCGTAGCAACATATCATATCAGCTTAGCCATCTGTTTCACTAATTGCAGACCACTATCATTGATTGATACACTTTCTGGTTTATGTCTGTAAAGAAATAGCTTTGATAAAACTTTTGTATGTCTTTATAAAATAACTCGATGCTTGAATAGACATCAATTTAAACGTAGAATTTAAACGTCGATTCCAAGCGTCTTGAGTCGTTTTGAGGAGAGGCAGATACAACTGACCTAGATTATTGTAATGTTAGTATTATTACTATACATCTAATAAGCTGACCTGTCAAATATTGTTATTCTAGATTGACGGAAATGGCTGTAACAGCATATGAACGCACGCTACTAAACACTGTTTGTCACAGCTGACTAGTTTGCAGAATACAGAATACAGAAGGTTAGTAGGCACGTTATGCAATAAATGTTTGGTTTAAACTTGACAAAAACGTTCTAAGTACATATAGGATGTTTCAGCTTGCTTATGGATTCACTTGTATGAGCACAATAAGTTTAAGGATGGAAGAAAGGCTGTTTGAGACGATGAAAGGTGTGGGAGGGAGCGGGAGTTGAGAACAACAGAGGCGGTGAAGAAAATGTGCAGTTTCTTGATGAACATCGTCGCATGTTTATAAAGACAACGGCTATACAGCTTAAACTTGGTGTGGCAACTCTACAGAGAATTATTCCTGAATATCTGAACAAAGTTTGTTCTGTGGTGCTCTGTAAGACGCGTCATGGTGAGCAACTACTTGACAGAGATGGGTGTCAAAATTATCCGTAAAGAAGTCACGACAGACTTGAACATATAAAACGATGGCTTAAAGTTATCTGCCTATGCATTTATTTCAGATGAGTAGCGAGGTGTGGGGTAACCAGATTACATATAGGTGACACATAACTTGTGAGGAATGAAGGGTGGTATTAACTCATAGGAGTGGGAAATGTGGATGATGTTAGAAAGTAGTTTGTTAATGTCGAATGTGTTATATCTGACGTCAAAGACTTTGAATAGAAAAGAGCGCGACCATTCGGACAGATAACTGCTGACCTAAAAATAGAGAAACGCTTACATTCGTCAGTGGTGAATTTTATCTGGCGAATGCTATTTTAGACGCCCTCGAATTTCTTTCTGACATCATCAACACGGGCTTCAGCAAATTAGTGTTATGTAATGGTCAACTGTCGAGTTTTACAGAGTGGTAGGCTACAAGGTGATCCAAGGCCATAAAGCTCTTCAATCAGAAAATATGACACTGCTCGTAAAGTGTTATTTCTTTACTACCCACAAGGGGCTACACACAGAGGGGACAAACAAAGACAGACAAACGGATTAAGTCGATTATATCGACCCCACTGCGTAACTGGTACTTATTTAATCAACCCCGAAAGGATGAAAGGCAAAGTCGACCTCGGCGGAGTTTGAACTCAGAACGTAGCGGCAGACGAAATACCGCTAAGCATTTCGCCCGGCGCGCTAACGTTTCTGCCAGCTCGCCGCCTAATGTACACTGCTTGTAATGTGTGTGTCCACTAGCATTAAGATGTCGAAAGTAGATGTGCTTGGAATATACTTCACTGAGTTAGTATGACACTCTTCTTGGAAATTGAACGAATTAGAGTTTGTACCGAAATGCTGAGACATATAACTGAAAACAGATTGCGTACGTGTGCAAGAAGATGAGGGATTTAAAAGATAAACGGTGGAAAGATGGAACTTAGATGTATATCCTTTGCAATATGAAGGGAGAATTATTATACTTTGATGTTTAAATGGTTTGAAGCGACCAGGACTGATTTCCTACATGGAAAATTCTCTTTACGTGGGGAAACCTCTAAATGGTAAAGAACATTCATTCATCTCTTATAACTAACCCTAACAAAAATTATTCATTAATTGATCTAATGTTACATGCACTCAGTCACCTCTAGATTAACTCTTATATCTCACTTCAACTTCGAAAGTAGATACGGCATATATGTATATGTATATATATATATATATACATATATATATATATATATATGTATATATATATATATATATATATATATATATATATATATATATATATATATATATATATATATATATATATATATATATATATATATATATATATATATATATATATATATATATATATATATATATATATATATATATATATATATATATATATATATATATATATATATATATATATATATATATATATATATATATATATATATATATATATATATATATATATATATATATATATATATATATATGTATATATATATATATGTATATATATATATATATATATATATATATATATATATATATGTATATATATATATATATATATATATATATATATATATATATATATATATATATATATATATCAGAAATACAAAACATCTATATTATTAAATATATATTAATTATATGAAGCATAACGACATATATGGATTACATATTTCATTCTTTGATTTCAGCTGAAATCCATAGAACAGAACAAATATCTTAACAACGATCTATATCTAGTGTAAATAATTTTCAGTAACATTCAGTGTTACTTTATTAATTTTTTTTATAAATTATTAATTAATATTGATAATGACCTCAATGTTTTTATCCACGAAAGGAGTATTATAAGATAAGAAAACGGAAATTTAGCAACAAACCAATAACAATGGAGTCGAGTAAAGATTTATCGAAAACAATCGCATCATTCCTTATAACATATACAACAACGCAATAAAAAAGTAGATGAACATATATATGCATACATATATACATGCATGACGGCACACAAATACACGCATGTATATATATATATATATATATATATATATATATATATATATATATATATATATATATATATATATATACAGGTGTTGGACAAAATAATAGAAACACCTTAACATTTCAAACACATTTACTTTAATATGGGGTAGGACTAACTTTGAGAATAATTACAGCTTCAATTCTACGAGGTATAGACATGTACAAAGCAAGAATTGTTTCCAAATGATTTTTTATCCATTCCTCAGCTAAAACAGTCTCCCGTTCTCGTAGTGATGATGGTGGAGGATATCGAAACCTTGTTTTTCTAAAACGCACCACAAACTTTCAATAATATTGAGATCTAGGGACTGTGGTGACCAGATAAGATGTTCAACTTCACTAGAATGTTCCACGCACCATTCAATAACAACTTTAGCTGTGTGAATTGGTGCATTATCATCCTGAAAGATTGCGTCTACCCACCGCCCCCGAAAACACTTCCGCAACCATAGGAAGAATTTTATCAGATTAAATGCTTAAATAATCTTGACTATTATTTCTGCCATGGAGGGAAACCATTGGGTCGGCGGATTTCCAAGATATAGCTCCTCGGGTCATCACAATCCTCCTCCATGTTTAAAAGCTGGAAGAAGGAAATCTGGGTCAAATGCTTCTTTCGGCTGTTCCCACATGTATACTCGGCCGGTGATCGGAAATAAGGTACAGGATGATTCGTCCGAGAAAATGACATTCTTCCACTGATATATTCTGAAGAGTCTTTTTACTCCACTCTAAACGCTTTGCAACGTTTGTTTTATAAGAAGTGGTATTCTAGTAGTCTTTACACAGAAATCAAGCATTTCCAATCGTCACTATGGAAGCATTTGTACATCACTCGCCTGACTAAATACATATCTCCTGTCACATAACAGTTAGGCTATGTCCTGGTAATTTGAAACAATTAATATTCAACTTCACATCAACAACGATTTTGATTGTTGTCGGCTTTGAACTGGTTCGGTTTCTATGTCTATGTACACTGCCAGTACGTTTATTGAGAAACACCATACTCGATTAACGAGTCGACAGCCATCATACGCACGCGCACATGCATGTACGTACGCACGCACGCATGCACGCAAGCACACACACGAACACGTGTATATATATATATATATATATATATATATATATATGAATGTATATAAGTATTACGGATAAGTGGTAGATAGAGGGATATCAGGAACTAACTTGAGAAATATAGTGATATATGGTTTTCCACAGATACTTATAGTAAACGAAAATCGAGTTGTACATGGAGTAGAGAAATTTAGTGTGAAGTCTTAAATAAAATAATTGTAAGTTCTACATATTCATACAGGTCTTACATGCCCGTATTGTATTCTATATTTATCAATTTAAATTCTAGTCATAAATCTTATTTATTTAGAATTTTTCTTTGACATCGTGTCAGTGCTGGAAAATTGATTTTTATATTTTATATTATTAATGGTCTAATCAATATCTTAATATAATAATTACAATAATAAATTTTCATCGGTTACAGTTTTATGAACATTGCGCTCTAACTGCTCTCTTATACACACTAAAGCACGCATTCTAACCAGCATAGATACATACAAATACATTAAATTGGCCTTCAACATATTTATTACATACAATGAATACACACACACACACACACACACACACACACACACACACACACACACACACACATACACACACACATGTATATATATATATATATATATATATATATATATATATATATATATATATATATATATATATATATATATATATATATATATATATATATATATATATATATATATATATATATATATATATATATATATATAACAGTGATTTCACCATTTCCTCTGTCGGTATACACAATTTACATATACATTAGGGGGAGAATACTTACCAGTCTCATATCTGATAGTAAAAACAAAGTGAACTTTTCACTGGAATTTAATCATATTCTATATCGTTTCCTACATTATAGCGTGTATATACGTATATATATATATATATATATATATATATATATATATATATATATATATATATATATACATATATATAAATGGGGCTAAGCGCAGGTGTTATTCAAATTCTTTTACTTTCGACACATGTTTCGAAGATATCACTCACTCGTGTTATTTCAAAGGAATAAAATGATGTCACGCAATGAAATCTTCTCTTCAGGGAAATGAAGAAATGAAACGCGTCAATAAGACATTTTAACAGAAAATGATGGATATGTATAGTGATTAACTGGACGCTAATAAGTTTGTTTCGAAAAAATGCACTACATTTTCCATTTTGACAATGGAATGATTGAAATGATTACAATGCTATCTTCATAAAATTATACTGTGGAAAGTAGCTTGCATTAGCAAAGCTATCCGACTGTGATAATCACGACAGTCAAATATTGCAGCTAGGTGCAGTTCTCTCGCCCGTCGATTCCTATCGAATGGTCCAATATATGCCAGAAGGAAAAAAAAAACGTTATTAATCCATGATGATGATGATGACGAGGAAGCAATTTCACTAAGGCAAAGCAAAATAACAAGGCAAAAATATTTTCATCATTTGGACTTAGAGTGAAGAACTGCTTTAAGTATTGCTGTAAAATTCAGAAAAAGACATCAAACCATATTCAATTCTTTATTACACACAAGGGGCTGAACATATAAGGGACACACAAGCACAGACAAAGGGATTAAGTGTGTAAATGGTACTTATTTAATCGACCCCGAAAGGATGAAAGGCAAAGTCGACCTCGGCTGAATTTGAACTCAGAACGTAGCGGCAGACAAAATATTTCTAAGCATTTCGCCCGGCGTGCTAATGATTCTGCAAATATGAAAACATATATAAAATATAGATAAGAAAATTATCGTATATCGAATGATACATATAAAAGTACATCATTCATATGTAAACATACACGCTCACATGCTTCTGTGTGTATGTGTAGAATTCTGCCACAATGCACTAACCATTATTCATAAACTAGCATGAAGTATCGGCATACAACATACCTTAACGGTCTTTTCTGTGTAGCAAGGATGTAATATCTGGAGGAGAGACGCTTAAACTTGTTCGTTTTTATTTGTGTAAACTAGAGTTCATTAAAATGAGGCTCCTTAGGAATCCATTTCATTTAGGAATCCATTTCACTTAGGAATCCATTTCACTATCGAGGGTTCGATTAGGATTGTGGTACTAACACCTAACTAAGAGTTTTTGCATAAGATATACATATATAATGGTGGCCAATCGGCAGAATCGTTAACACGTCCGACAAAATGCTTAGCGGCATTTCGTCTGTCTTTACATTCTGAGCTAAAATTCTGCCGAGCTCGACTTCCCTCTCATCTTTTCAGGGTCGATAAGTAAGTAACATTCAATCACTGGGGTCAGATGTAATCGACATATCCCTTCCCCCAAATTGCATGCCTCATTCCTATCGTAGAAAGGATATATACATACATAAATGTGCACATACACGCGAAAACATATTCCCCACCCAAACACTAAGACACTTAAATTTGTGTGCCTGTGTATGTCTGTATGTATGTGTATATAATAAGTGTGTATGATTATTTCATATGTAAAATATATAAAAAGTCATGCTAAATGATCTCTGCTCTATACATGTCTATTACTAGGAATGGTTTCATCGAATATCCATATATAAACTTACGTCTATTTTCACAAGAATATTCATATAAGTTATAAGGTATGTTTAAACGGGATACAAATAAATTAATATGTCTAAATATTAATTTATCTGGTCCGTGCTTATTTATGACATATAGTTAGCATTTTGAAATAAAATCAGGAAGAAAATAAATCCTGCATTCACTAAAACAAATTCTAATCTCATTGTTTTATTATCTGCACTGAAGATAGTCACTATATAAACTTGTAAACCACAACAAAAGAACTTATATATTGATGCTAATAACTTAAAATTCTAGCGAAAGGAATCAAAAGGAGAAAAAGAAAAGAAAAAAGATATTACATGAGAAAATAATTCTTATAAAATCGCACCCCTCTAACAAAGATATGATTCAAAGCTGTGCAGCTTTTAATAATAGAGAAATGAATTTAACTTCTTATGGCCTCACGTCATCAGTTGTTGTTTAAGAAAG
>NC_142939.1:20414759-20429759 GCF_046866305.1 Octopus bimaculoides | reverse complement strand
CCATGACAGTTAGAGAAAAAAATGGAAATCAATAAATACGTCATATAGAGAATCACGAAATTTACAGAGTTAATTAAGTGCAATATTCTTAATTATAGAAATTTCACTTGGTTTCCTAATTGACTGTTAATGATGCCGATTTATGCATAATATACATTGTGACAATATTGTAATTTACATAAATATTAAATATTTTATTTATGAATGAAGTTTTGAAATTATATGAAAAATTGTTTTAGTAAAAAAGTGAAATAATATTTTTATGTCTACCTACATATAAGGTAATGTTGAATTTTAAAACTGTTAAACAAAAAAGTATATGCCTAACTATAGGAATTTACTTGTAATCACTAAATATTAAATATATGGAGAATACTTCAGAAAACCAATTTTTCTTTAGATAATGCCAATGTCACATAAATAGAAAGAGATACACAAATAAATGCAGTGATAAAAAATAAGTTAGTTTCGTTTTATAATTCGATATTTGCTACATCTTGTTTATAGGTAACATAAAATTAAAGAATTTTCAAAAACGAAAGTTACATCCTTATGAATATGGATACGGCAAGAAGAGCCAAAATGCATAAATGATTAATACAGATGGTTTTGGTCTCCACTTTCCCTCTGGGTGTAACTACCGCTACATATCTTTCATAGCGAGCAGAACGTCAGAATTGGTTAAGTCCAAGTGATATGTATACCGCCGGCTACACTTCAGGCTAAGGATATCTAGGTTAGATTAAAGGCTACGTTGACACAAATAGGTGCATGTTGACGCAAACTATTCAATCTGATTGAATCTTTGCGTCAACACGTACCTCTTCGCAACTATGTAGCCTTTAAACTAATGAAGATATGCTTGGCCTGAAGAGTAACAGGCGGTATACACTGCGCTTGGATTTTACCACTTCTGAGTTTCCACTCGCTATGTGTAGTAATATCCATATTAACCTTCCGTTGTTTAATCAAAATTAGTAATCTTAATTGCTCAATAGATTCATTATTTATTAACGAAAGGAGAAATTAAAGATTAAGCGTGTAAACTGATAGTAATGTTTATATGCCAACAAAATGTGGCAGTCCTATAAAGGACGATGTTACTGTTGTTTTAGCCCCAGCTGGATATCGACACACGTGTGTGTCCGTATAGCATTTGCAAGGGAAGTCAGCGCTCCCATCCCTAGCTTTACGTGATTTTCACAGACCTAGGTTTCTGGACGGTATCCGTCCTCAGTGTGAGACAATGACAAGCTAGTGATGAAATTTCTCTCCACCTGCAAATACTATATAATGTTTAAGCGACACACAATCACTGATCTCGTATAGAGAAGAAACAACTTGTTTTAAATCTCTGAGCGAGAGATATACAGTACGAATACCGGATGGTAATGTTTATATGCCAACAGAATGTCCTATAAAGGACAATGTTACTGTTGTTTTAGCCATAGAAAAACATCTTCTCCAGCTGGCTATCGATACACAGTTTGTGTCCGTATAGCATTTGCAAGGGAGGTCACCGCTCCTCCCCCTGGCCTTACGTAATACTCACAGACCTATTGTATATTGAGCTATAAGCCAAACAGTTCGCTAACTACATGAGGTGGACATATTCATTATATTCAATCTTCTATTGGAGAGTGGCTATAATTTAGACTGTTAATGGGTGGAGGTGAGAAAGAGGGATAATATTAGAATAAAGTCGATATCCGGCAAATTTATTCAGCGATAAGACAGTAACCTGTATTACTAACTGACAAAAACACAGGAAAGAGACGGTGCCAAGCAAAATATGTAGACTGATATATGTAGCTATTTAGTAGATTAATTATATAGATTTAGTAGATTAAGGTCACAGGGGGCGTGTGATCATCGAAATACATGCACACACACACGCACGCGCGCGTAGAGTTTCAGTTAAAAAAAAATTCAGACGTTAGATCAACACTAGTAGAAAGACTAATAAGAAATATTCATAATATACGGAGCGGGGAAAAGAAAGGAATTGACAAAATAGGAGAATAAATGAAACAAAGTAATAAGATAGGAACAGAAATTAATTAATCATTAATGGAATATACTTGCAGAAGCTAGAAAATTCTTCGTCGAAAAAGGATAACGGTTAATGCTAATACCATTTAAAGAAAAATAGTATATATAATTACATATGCGTTTCCTTGCGTAAATAGTGACAAAATGCTCGACAATAACGAATAGGAATTTTACTTGTTTAGCGCAATAATGTATTTGAAATAGATCAAAATAAACGAAAAAAAAAAATGACACACAAATACACTTGTATATTAGATATGGGTTTACATATCCTTTCTACTATAGGAACAAGGACTGAACTTTGGGTGAGGGGGTTTTCGAATTCATCGACCCCAGTAAGCAACTGATACCTAATTTATCGTCCCAGAAAAGATGAAATGAAAAGTCGACCACGGTGAAATTTGAACTCAAAACGTAGCGAGGACCGATATACGGTTAAGCACCGCGCCCGGCGTGCAAACGATTCTGTCAGCTCGCAGAGCCTTCATATGTGTTCACATATATTTATATAATACAATATATTAACATTTTATTAGAAGCGTATGTCTGCAACCCGATACGTACGTCTATGTGTGCGTGTGTGTTTCATTCTTTTACTTGATTCAGTTATTTGACTGCGGGCAGGACTTATTCTTTGTAAGGCTAGGGCTTAGTCTATCAGTCAAGCCATGGCCAGGGGACAAACAAAGTGACGTGCCACGCAGTGGGACTGAATCCGGAACAATACCTTGAGACTGTTTATTGAGCGAAAGTACCTAAAGCACCACGAGGCTCCGGCAGGGGATGGTGGCGAACCCTGCTGTACTCTTTCACCACAACTTTCTCTCACTCTTACTTCCTGTTTCTGTTGTGCCTGTAATTGAAAGGGTCTGCCTTGTCACACTGTGTCAGGCTGAATATCCCCGAGAACTACGTTAAGGGTACACGTGTCTGTGGAGTGCTCAGCCACTTGCACGTTAATTTCAGGAGCAGGCTGTTCCGTTGATTGGATTAACTGGAACCCTCGACGTCGTAAGCGACAGAATGCTAACAACAACATAACAATATATGTATCTATATATATATATATATATATATATATATATATATATATATATATATATATATATATATATATATATATATATATATATATATATATATATATATATATATATATATATATATATATATATATATATATATATATATATATATATATATGTATATATATATATATATGTATATATATATATATATGTATATATATATATATATATATATATATATATATATGTATGTATATGCTATGCGATTTTGCTTGAGCATGTCAATAGTAATAACCTCGCGTTAGACGTCAATATATATGCTTCTATATGCTTTAAAATAAAGCATAATCTTATAGATTCCGCACAGTCGTAAAGAAAGCCTTAAGGTGATGTGCATGCACTCAAAACTGAGTGCATTGCATCTTATTACCATAAAAAAGCTGTAAGCTAATGAAGTTGCTTACATAATTCCTATACGTGTCATGAATTTGATTACATAATTCCTATACGCTTGTCATTTGTTTAGTTTCCTAGTACGCAATATATGCACAGATATATTGATACACACACGCATACATACAAACACACCCGCACACACATCTATTATCTGCATATATTCTTTTATTCTTTTACATGTTTCAGTCATTTGACTGCGGTCATGCTGGAGCACTACCTTAAAGGATTTTTTTAGTCGAAGAAGTAGATTCTAGGATTTATACTCTCTTTAGCCTAGTGCTTATTTTCTCGAATCCTTTTGACGAACTGTTAAGTTTAATGGGTCACAAACACATCAACACCGGTTCGTAAGCAGTAATAGGTTGGGTGGGGGACAAACGCACCCACAAAGACGCATACACATAAATACATAAACCTACAAATAAGACGAGCTTCTTTCAGATTCCGTCTACCAACTCCCCTGAAGGATTTGATCGTCCCGAGACCAGAGAAGAAGACACGGCGCTCATATATATATATATATATCTATATCTATATCTATATATATATATATATATATATATATATATATATATATATATATATATATATATATATATATATATATATATGTGTGAGTGTGTGTGTGTGTGTGTGTGTGTGTGCCCGTGCGTTTTTGTGCCTTGTGTGTATGTGTTCTTTAATGATCACGTTATATATGGCTTTACGAACATACGGGATATTACTCTAATGCCCACGTCTTTTGTTTCTTTTTTCTCCCATTTTTTTCTTTGTCTTTTTTGGCATCTATAAAACCAAACATTTTATAGAATGGTGTCTGTTGTGTTCATTGCATGATATATATCTCTCACATGATCGAATACTTTTCTTGTGGATCTTACCGTCAGGGAACAGTGTGTATATATATATATATATATATATATATATATACAGTCTGTCATACCGGCCATGATGAAATACCACAAGGTATAGAAAATACTTATTCGCCTTTATATATTTAATCCTTTATATTGAACACTCAATATTTCATATATTCAATAAGACATATTCCATATATTCAATAAGACATTCAATACTTCATTTCATTTTAACATCCATTTTTGTATTATATATTATATATTCCATCTTCTATATCCCACATTAATTTTACAAGAATATAAATAAAACTTAAGAACCAGACAAAGTTGGAACTCTTTTAAATAAAATAATATATATATATATATATATATATATGTGTGTGTGTGTGTGTGTGTGTGTGTGTGTGTGTATGGGACGGGCTTCTTTCAGATACCGTCAACCACAGCCACACACAATGCCTTACCTATATACATACATACATACATACATACACGCACAGACCCCCCCCGCACACACACACACAAAAAATATATATACATGTGTACACGCACATATATATATATATATATATATATATATATATATATATATATATATATATATATATATATATATATATATATATATATATATGTATATATGTGTGTGTGTGTGTGTATTACCAACAGTAATATATGGAGAGAGGAGCACATGTTACATGCGTGTGTAAGATGTATTTACGGTGAGGTATGACCTGTATAAAAGGTTGCTGAATTATTTGTAGTATCCAATATTGCAGTATGCCAAGACAACTAATTCCTCTGACAAAACATCGAAACATTTTGATCCAGCAAGGATGTCTGACGCCTACGTGTATAAAATCTACGAATTTTGTACTCTTCTTCCTGAAATGAAACAACGCAAAAATGATTTACCACGTGTCAAAAGTTTATTATTACTTAGATGACTGCGCAGTGTTTCTAAAGCTACATCTTAGCTATTCTTTTAGTTCAATTAAGTGAAAAGTTGCTCTCACTCATTAAATTATTTAAGAAATTCTTTGCAAGTAAATGAGTAGCTGATTATACAGCGCTTCTATGACGTTATAGTTCTTTAGGCTACATGTTTACTCTCATCAAGTTTACCACTGGTTTTTTCCTACGGTTTTGTTTTAAATACAAGATATAGCTATACCACACTTTACAAAGAATGGCAAGTAGATGTAGACGGCGGTAGCAAATTCCAGAAATATGATATTCTTTTTATATGGTGAGACTAAATTAGAAGAGGCGAAACAAATACTAAGACAAGCACATCAATAGAAATTGCAATTTCATTAATGGATTTATCCCAAACCTACTGTAGCTATTCACTCACATTAGAATTATATAATTAAGCCGTTACATGTAACGAAACGCATAATTGTATTTATTATATATTCGTAAGTATTTCCTATAGCCACCGATCATTACAGGTTAATCATGAATCCTCACTGAATAATTATTGCATACCCTGGTTTGCTATATGATATTGGAATGTAGGTGGATTACATGTAGTCGAACAACAAAGGTTAAATCACAGACAGATGTAATAATATATTGCATTGAATTTACAATAGCTTAATAAAAACAGCAAAGTGGACATACAAAAGCAGGCAAGTACACACACGCGAACACATACGCACACACACACTCTCACACTTACATATATACACAAATGGATTGATGGATGTTTCTCTGATATATATTCAATTACGCAATCCACTGAATTGCCTGCATTTGAATTAACATATGCGTGCTTGAAAATTTTCTAGACATGTATTACAATAACGTAATTCTCAGGTTCTGTCAGACTGACACAGTGTCTTACACAGGTCTACATTTTGAATTCGAAATACAATCCACCCGTCGGGCTTCTATATATTTTGCTTCTATCCAGCGTTATTCTCACGTAAATGAAGTGTTGACCCTAGGTGATAGAAAATAAAATCAGCCTAAAATGACACGTAATATATTCGCGAAATTACGGTCCGCTCAATGAAGCCACATGGATATGTATGTGTATGTAGGCTTCTGTGTATGGTTATCTGGTTTAACCAATCAGAAACCAATTTGGAGAATAAATAACTTATAGGTGAAAAGCACAGCGACTATTATTTTGCAAAGCATTATAATCGCCACATTAGAAACGCTTCTAAATAGCAACCTAATGGAGCTGAATATATGTTTTGAAATGCATATGTATATAGGCGCATGCGTGGCTGTGTGGTAAGCATCTTGCTTCCCAAAGACACGGTTCTCAGTTCAGACCCACTGTGTGGCACCTTGGGCAAGTGTCTTCGAATGCAGACTCACACCGACCAAAGCCTTGTGACTGTATCTGGGACAGAGAAACTGAAAGAAGCCCCTCGTAGATGTATATATATATATATATATATATATATATATATATATATATATATATATATATATATATATATATATATGTGTGTGTGTGTGTGTGTGTATGTATATGTGTTTGTCTTTGTGTGTGTGTGTGAATGTATATACAAGTTCATTTTTCTTTTTCTTTTACATGGAATGAGACATGTTTGCAAAATGTTTTGAGAATATTTGACACTTAAATAAACTTTTCTGCTTTTGTTCTTAATACTCATCTGAGCATTTCGTGAATGAGATTTTTATTTAAAAAATGGTCATATTCCAATGTCTAGAAGATTGAATATAAACAGGTTTTGCAAATAGGTGTCTAGCAGAAACAAAAGCTAGAATTAAATATGGGAGCAAATATAGGCTGGGAGAAGAATGCATGACACCAAATGTAGAAAAATAAGGCAAATGAGGAAGGCAGCAAAATGAGAAAGAAATGAACATGGAAGATGAAAAAGTGTGACAAATTGTATTATAGAGTATTTGTAATATTCATAGATTGTTCATGAAGAGAGGGAAAATCTACTCATATAGGCATTCAAAGACAAGCGCACAGATACACATGCACAAATATGATTATACTATTTTATATCACGTTAAAGCTGTGAGCTGGCGAGATCGTTAGCACGCTAGTCAAAATGCTTTCACCAGACTGTAATTTCTGAGTTTAAATTCACAGGGGTCGATTTTAACTTTTATCCTTTCGGGGAGGTCTATGTAATCGTCTTAACCATTCCCTCGAACTTGCCTTCCTTGTGCCAATATTTGAAACCAGTATTTCATATTATGTTTAATGAGTAGGTATTAAACTCTATGAAATATTACATATGTGTTAGAAGATAATTTATTCTATTCCAACCCATGTATAGCTGCACATTCATGTCACTATGGTGAAATTTCGTGCTACAGTTTGGAGTCTATTTGGTCGTCATTTTACACACGTTTTACTGAAAACCCGAATATAATTGCATAAGACTATCTTAACGCAATCTTTTGTTACATGTGACTTCATGAGGATTTATTGGAATAATGAAGAATGATGTTTAGTGTCATTAAACATTTATATCATTCCAGAAATTTGAAAGCACACTATATCTATCAGTTTGTAGACAAAGTGTCACCACTGAATTCAAAGACATCAGAAGAAATGGTGTTTTAATGTAAGATATACTAACGCAGTAACAACAACAGAAGTTGCGATGAAACGGAACAAGATGACATTAGAAGAATTGCTAATGAAAATAATAGATAATAGAAAGCTTGCAATTCCAAGTTTTAAACAAAACATAAAAAGAAGAAACTGCAAGTCGCATACACAAGTCTATGAACACGTATCGATATTTGCATATATATAAATAATAGACGCATGTGGATATATATACATACATGCATACATGCATATATGTATGTATTGTGTACGCATAGGTATGTTATATATACATACATATATATATATATATATATATATATATATATATATATATATATATATATATATATATATATATATATATATATACATATATGCACAAATGACGCTCGTACATACACATACATACAGATACGTATATGCATGGCACATGTTCATACACACACACACACACACACACACACACACATATATATATATATATATATATATATATATATATATATATATATATATATATATACAAACATACGTATATATATATATATATATATATATATATATATATATATATATATATATATATATATATATATATATATATATATATATATATATATATATATATATATATATATATATATATATATATATATATATATATATACGTACACATACACATGAATGCATATATTCATTTCCATTATACTTTTAGTTCCTTAAATTAGATAGCCTACCTATGCATGTGTGTGTGTGTGTGTGTGTGCGCGTGTGTGTTTAAATGCGAAACACACTACATTTCACTATTTACCAGTGAATTTATGATCCATGCTTTCACGTCATGATTCTCTCAACATTCATACTAGCTCACAAACTAAACGTGGTGACACACGGCTCAGTGGTTAGAGCAGCGGACTCGCTGTCGGCGGATCGCGGGTTAGAATCTCAGACTGGGCGATGTATCTCCTTATGGGCGAAACTCATAAGTTCCAAGTATCTTCAGCAGAAGCTTACGGTGAACTTCTGTTCACTCTTTCACCACAACTTTCTCTCACTATTTCCTCCTGCATCTAGCATCTCGTACAAGTAGGGAACGTATCCGCCAATGAAAGCAGGGAACCGACCCTTATGAGCCAGGCATGGCTCGAGAAGGATAAACAATAAGCAACAACATACGCTAAGCAATATAATAGGACCTCATTACATAACACACATGGTAAGGGCAATGATCGTTGTTTAAACAAAACACCTGTAACAAGAACATCGTGACGAGAACATATGACCACGGGCATATGGCGTAGTGGTTAAGAGTGAGGGCTACTAAACTCAAAATTCCATGTTAGATTCCAGGCAGTGACCTGAATAATAATAATAATAATAATAATAATAATAATAATAATAATAATAATAATAATAATAATAATAATAATAATAAAGTACACGGCTTTACCAAGGAAATAGATATGAAATTCGGATTAGAAAAATGTGCCAAAGCAACCCTGAAAAGAGGAAAATTAGTTAAAAGTAGCAATATAACACTAGATAAAAACAATGAAATAAGAGAACTAGACGAAAGCCAACCATACAAGTATTTAGGAGTCAATGAACTAGATAGGATACAACATACACAAATGAAAGAAAAAATAAAGAAAGAGTACTATAGACGAGTTAGATCAATACTAAAAACAGAGCTCAATGCTAAAAACAAGATAATGGGTATCAACACTTTAGCTGTCCCAGTTATAAGCTACAGCTACAACATCCTTAAGTGGACACTAAACGAACTGTCTATGTAAAATAGACAGGATAACAAGAAAAATAATGACAGGATATAGGATGCACCACCCAAAATCTGACATAGAAAGGCTATATATACAACGCACAGAAGGTGGCAGGGGTCTTATGCAGCTAGAAAACTATTATAAAATAACCACCATAGGACTGCAAAAATACCTACTCTAGAAGCAAGGGAAGCTAATACAAATAGTCACAAAACACGACCAAAACAAAAGACTGTTTTCAGTATTTAAGGAAGCTGACAAATACAAACAAGAAATCAATCTACCTAACAAATACGAAGAAGAAGAAGAAGAAGAAGAAGAAGAAGAAGAAGAAGAAGAAGAAGAAGAAGAAGAAGAAGAAGAAGAAGAAGAAGAAGAAGAAGAAGAAGAAGAAGAAGAAGAAGAAGAAGAAGAAGAAGTAGAAGAAGAAGAAACAACAAAAGCTATAAAACAAATGAAATCCAAACTAAAATTAGAACAGCAACGGACCATGATAAAACGATGGCAAGAAAAGCCCCTACATGGTAAATACTGGGCTAAACTAAATGCAAAAGAAATAGACAGAGACAAATCCCAGCAATGGTTGAGAAGCTCAGGACTCAAAGCAGAGACTGAAGGATGTTTAATTGCTGCACAAGACCAAAGCCTCCCCACCAGAAATTACCAAAAACACATAATGAAAAGAAACATAACAAGTAACTGTAGAATATGTGGAGATGGACAAGAAACAATAAATCATATTATCTCTGGCTGCCTAGTCATGGCTAAGAAGGAATATATTCACAGACACGACAGAGCTGGGACCTATATACACTGGAAGCTATGCCAACACTATGGAATAACAACAGAAAAAAGATGGTATAAACACACGCCAGAAAAGGTCACAGAAAACGAGAAAGCAACCATACTCTGGGATATGCGAATACACACAGATAGAGAAATTAAGGCAAATAGACCAGATATAGTTGTCAAAGATCATGAAGAAAATAAATGCTTTCTAATTTATGTATCAATACCAGCAGATGACAACGTTTCTCTAAAAGAAATGGAAAAACTTTCAAAATACAAAGACCTGGAAATAGAGATAACTCGAATGTGGAATCTAAAAACAGAAACAATTCCTATCATAGTAGGTGCCTTAGGTATTATAAAAAAATATTCAGACAAATGCATAACAAAAACACCAGGACTTACAAATTTATATAACATACAGAAAATTGCACTACTGGGTACTGCACACATTCTACGCAAAACACTTTCAATACAGTAAACATAAGAGCACCACAGTAAACCACAGCACATAGCCAAGGCGCACAGAGCTGCGCTCGGTAGTGAAGTGAAAGCACATTATAAAAATAAAACTACTGAACAATAATAATAATAATAATAATAATAATAATAATAATAATAATAATAATAATAATAATAAAAACAAGAAGAAGAAGAAGAAGAAGAAGAAGAAGAAGAAGAAGAAGAATAAGATGAAGAAGAAGAAGAAGAAGAAGAAGAAGAAGAAGAAGAAGAAGAAGAAGAAGAAGAAGAAGAAGAAGAAGAAGAAGAAGAAGAAGAAGAACAACAACAACAACAACAACAACAACAACGAAAAATACCTTAGGAATGAGAACCCAGGTTCGAAATTTCCCCAAGACACCTGATGAAGGCTGGAGGGTTTATCAGCCGAAACGTTGTGTTAACAACAAACAAGATGAGGACAAATATCCGTGAAATGTAAATAATGTATTGTGCTTATGTTTTATATTTGGATGTGGCTATGTTCCTTACGTCTAAATTGTCTATCAGTCATTTCAATTTCTATATCAATTAGACGGTGATTCTTCACATAGCTGACTTCTTACTCAAAGGACGAAAAATTTGGGAATTAAGTTATGGGCCTCTCTGCGCAGTACCAGGTTATTAACTACACAACCCAAGATTTATAAAACTATATATTTATGTATATTTATTTTATCGTTTGGCTTAGGCATACCGATACCAATAACCTGGTGTTAGAACTCAGGATATATACATTTTAGAATACAGCGATACATGGGTACTGAGCGTAGTATGAAAGTAAATATATGACAAAGGACCCTGACACCGGAGCTTTTAACATGGCATGTAAGTTTATTTGCAGGAACACTTACATCTATCAAAAAAAAATCAACGTCAAAAATTATTAAGATAGTCAAGGAATTGACTGTAGAGTTTGAATGACATAAGCCAAATTCAGAAATTTGCTACATCGTAGGCGCAGACTAATGACTAAAACAAATAAAAGAATAAAAGTACACTATATATATATATATATATATATATATATATATATATATATATATATATATATATATATATATATATATATATATATATATATATATATATATATATATATATATATATGTATATATGTATATATATATATATATATATATATATATATATATATATATATATATATATATATATATATATATATATATATATATATATATACATATATAAATTTAAGGAATGGAGAAAACGCATGTTATAACTGCATACTTTATTCCGACATATGTTTCGAAGAATTACAATTTATGCGATCCATAGGAATCGGCGATGTTAAAAATCTAAACTTCTCAGGGAAATGTATGGGAATCATCTTAAACGTAAGACATTATGACCGAGTATGATAACTATAAACAATAAGTACAATACTTTAATGTTTCTTCTAGCTAAGCAATGGTCTGACTCCTGTGCATTCAAATTAATCTTGGCCTTATATAGTCTGAGTTGAGTTCACCCCCCCCCTTTTCATTGATTAAACTTGGGGGCTGTGATTTTGTTTTCAATTTAATCATGTAGAAATTTGTGTGTAGTTGTGTATGTTTATGTGTGTTCCCTTTATTCCATTGGGGTGTCTCTTAGTGTTTCAAAAGAAACGTTGCTGTTAGTTACAGAATTTGCCGGCAGGGTTAGTTATTGTTGTTTTTATTTGATTCAAAACCTTACTTTGAGAATATAAATATTGCAGGTTCAATATTTAATACAGTGTTTAAAAACGTAGTACTTGGGTGTCTCAACATTTTTGCAATTAAATATTTTATAGATTCGTAAATAATGTAAGTAGGTGATATGATTCGGCTGCTCAGTTTCTTTACATATTCTTGTTGTTATTTAGTGTATTTCCTCTTTGTATTTGAAAGATGAGAGTTATTAGTGTGGCATTTTAACTGAAACTACTCGCAAGTCTTAAACTTAATTACACCTTTATATATCTATATACTATAAGTCTCACATATATAGTGTATTTATCTTGTTTATACGCCAATTCTCTGCAAGATAGCGTCCTGGGACCCTATGTATATGTGTCCAGAGAGGATTGGAATGATTGAAATGTAGAAAATAAGAATCCATTCAAGAGAACAGTATGAAATGTTTCTCTGATACATTATCGCTTTGAGTAGTATTAGAAACGTGACTTGAGAAAATATGGCATACTTTTTGGATAAAATGTTAAGTCAAAATGTGTGTCTACATCGGGTGAAGGAGAAAGAGGGAAGGTATTAGATTAGAAGTCTCTACAAGTAAGAAATATGATGTATTGTTTGTTTACTATATTTATTACATTTTTTCATATTTTCTTCTTTCATTTGTCGTATTTCATTCAATATTCTTCGGGTTATTTTATTCATTTTTTTTCTCAGCTGTTCCATTTTCTTCTTAATTTTTCAATATTTTGTATATATTTCTCATTTCTTTCTATCCTATCTATTTGAAATTATTTATCACACATCTTTTTATTGAAAATTATTCGCATATTCAAAAATAATGTGTTCCAATTCTTGTTCTATCAAATATTTATTACAGTGTCAGTTTTCAGATAAAGATAAAATGTATTGAACAATCAACTAGCTAAAACATGGAGTAACAAATATGAAAATCTATGTTCTAGCAGTGCTGGTATAAATAGCTCTAAATATATTGAGTATTTTTCTGCTTCCTATCATTTGTATTATAGATATTTGAGTATGTGTTCGTATTTGTATGTCTGACAGTATGTGTGCGTGCATTTGCTCTCCATTGTTACTCGGAGATTCAAACACGTAAAGTATTCATAAACGTGATCCGACGAGTAATGTACATATATTCACATCGTATTAACTAGCCGGGTTCTCATAATTCATGTTAAGTCACGAGCAAAATAATAACGTACGTGGCTGGAGTAATATACCGTGAGATTATCCAATGCAGGTATATATATATAGTCACCAGAGTGCAGATATTGAGAAGATTGTTATTTCTTTAGCTTCAAATAATCTTCACATAAACCGTTCAAGTTTGATTTGGCAATTGCAGGCAAGCCGATGTTTGATGCTATAAAACTTTAAATGTTAGTAGCAGCTTTCATAACCATTGGACGATGGAATTACCGTTGTCAGTAGTTAGTTGCATAATATTGAAAACATGATATTCACATAATGCCCTACTCTGTCTGCACTTTCATATATTCACCTCTAAACCTCTTCTTGTGAAAACCTTAGATTTTGAGTTATTTTCTCATTATCATTCTCTGTCTTCCATGTGTAGTTCACACTTGATCAAGCCTGCGAAGAAATCATTGTTCAAGTATTCGACAGAATGCTATAATAGAGCTAAGGTTTTCGACCGCAGGAATTAGTTATTGTTCGTGCTAACAAAAAGCGTAGCATTCCACATATTCGATACTGAGCAAAAGATGACGCCTTAACATTCTTATTTTAACGGGAATACCACCACCATATACACACTGCATGACAGACGTCCTTATAGAGTTTGGTTAGCAATTATAAATTCGCAATCCATCTTTGGATATTTGGATCAGTCTTATCTTGATGTGATAATTGCTAGATTAACCCATTCATTTATCCAAATCTGAAAGCGAGAAGCAGAAGTAAAGTTTGACAAGAAAAACCTTCCATAATACTAGGATGGTACTTTATTATATTTATCTACTCTCTTTCAATGAAATTGATATGGAATCAAAGAAAAGAAATTCAGACACTATGCTGTATCGATGCATTGCCACACTGTGCATGTGTGTATGTGCATAAGTGTTTGTGTGTATGTGTGTGTGTGTGTGAGTGTGTGTGTATGTGTCTGATTGTGTATACATGTGACTATACGCGTATCACTGTGTAGAAAGTCAGTATGTATTTGTGTTTTTAATGGACTTTTGCTCTCGTATACGTGCGGATTTTTTCTGAGTGTCGAGGGTTGCTATAATTCGCCATGATTCCTAATATATC
>NC_142939.1:20394759-20407259 GCF_046866305.1 Octopus bimaculoides | reverse complement strand
GAAAGCGTCAAGTTTTGTCTTGAAGACCTCCGCAAGTTTTGTCTTGAAGACCTCCGCATGTCTCTCAAATGTTTTGGCAGGGCAATTGAAGAGCTGAGGTCCTCTGAAACCGAGGCTGCTGCAGTATCTCGTTCTTATGTGAGATGCAGTGGACGGTACCTTTGGCACCATGCAGTGGCGACCCGTGCGGGCATTCCTGTAGTACTTGATACCAAAGTTTGGCACCAGTCCTTCCAGTATTTTCCATATGTATATTATTACATATCTCTCCCGCCTGCGCTCCAGGGAGTAGAGACCTAGTGCCTTCAGTCGCTCCCTGTAGTTCATCTGTTGGACTGTGGCGATCTTTTTGTATAGTGCCGCTGAATTGCCTCGAGTTCTGCTGTCCGCTTAACACTGTGTGGTGACCACAACTGAGAGCAATAGTCTAGGCGGCTCAGAACAAATGTCTTCCATAGAATCAACATGACTTTTTGATCCCTTGTACGGAAAGTCCTCAGTATCCACCCCGCCAGTTGTCTGCACCTTGCTGTCAACTTGATAATGTGCATGTGAAATGATGCATCACTACACATGTTGATGCCCAGATCTCTAACTGTTTGTGGTTCTGGGATTGCAGTACCTCCTGGCCCTGTGTATGCCAGTTGGGAGGTACTCGTGGTCTTGTAGCGCAGTACTTGAAATTTTTTTGCATTGAACTGCATATTATTTTGCTCTGCCCACTCATATATTGCATTTAGGTCATTCTGCAGGCTTACAATATCATCAGGATTCTTTATTGCCTGAGATATCTTTGTGTCATCAGCATAGCTAGTGACAGTGGCTCTCCGAGTGACCGTGGGCATGTCCAGAAGGGCCACTATGAACAGTAGTGGCCCCAGAACAGTTCCCTGTGGAACACCGCTCAATATTTGTGTTTCCCTAGATAGTTCTCCATTGGCTGCAACTGTCTGACTTCTACCATTCAGGAAGTCATGCAGCCACTCTCCTAATTTACCAGCTATGCCAAGGTTTCGCAGCTTGTGACATATCAAGCCATGATCAACTTTGTCAAAGGCTTTTGCAAAGTCGAGATATATCACATCAACATTTGAATGGTCAAGTAGCTGCTTCAGAACCCAGTCATAATGCTGCAAGAGCTGCGTGAGGCAGCTTTTACCTGGACGGAAACCATGCTGGGTCTCATTCAGCAAGTCATTTTCTTCTAGGAACGCAATCAATCTCCTTCTGACAATTCGTTCCATGACTTTGCTAATATGTGAAGTTAGAGAGATGGGCCTGTAGTTTCCAGCCTCTGCTCTGCTTCCACCTTTATGGATAGGACATATGGTGCCTTCCTTCAGCATTTTGGGAAGTTTACCATTTGCAAGGAAACTCTGGAAGAGTATCCGGAGTGGTCCTGCTAATTCTTGTTTACACGACTTTAAGAGGACAGCTGGGAAACCATCGGGGCCAGTTGCCGAATTTGAGCTCATTTCATTTATGGCAGCTATCATATCTTCCTCTTCAATGTCGATGTAGGTAATGGATGCAGTCCCCTTCTGCTGAGTGCTATTGTCAAAGAAATCAGCTGGGTTCTTTATCTGCATGTGACTCAGAGGAGAGGTGAAGACACTCTTGAATTGTGTACTGAGCACTTCACTTATCCATGTGGGATCTGCAGTCAGTGAGCCATTAGGCAGGAACAGGGGTCCTATCTTATACTGCACCGTAGCAGTCTCCTTTGCAAATCTATAGAAAGCCTTTGGGTTTGTTTTTATGCTTTCTACTGCTCTCTTTTCCTTCTCTGCTCTCTCCTTTTCATGGGAGAGTTTAATTTTGTTTTCTATTTCTAACAGTGTTAGTTTTAATTTAGCCCTTTTCCTATCCTCCAGTTCTCTATTTAACTGGTTTGAGACCTTTGTTCTGTGTCTCATAAGGATTTTCCTGTCTCTAGGAATTCTATTGGCATGTTTGCTGGTCTTTCTATATGGCACGTATTTGGTGCATATGTCTTGTATGGTTGACATAAAATGACTTAGTTTGAGGTCATTGTCTTGTATAGAAAGGCTGTCGTGCCAGTTTTGATTTCGAATCTCTCTGCGAATTGACTTCCAGTCCGCCCCGTGGAAATTCAGGTTGGATATTGCTTGAGTCCTCCTGGTGGGGTGGGTGTCAGTGGGTTGTCTAGGACCATACATAGTTAATTCTATAATGTTATGATCTGAGAGAGACGTGGGCGTTATTTTCACATTATGGATTAGGCTCACATTGTTTGTGAAGCAGAGATCTAAAATATTGCTTCCCCTGGTTGGTTGGAGTATCACTTGTTCCATGAACAGCATGTTGGATAGTTCTAGCAATGATTTTGCCTGGCTTTGTTCATGCAGTGACATCCCAGAGAGGATGTGACCTTCAGGCCATTTAACATTTGGGAGGTTAAAGTCGCCTAGGAAAAGTATATTGATGTGTTGGTCCAGATTTGTCAGGACCTCTTCTATGCGTCTGAGGCTGTCCTCAAATTTACCTTCCTGCTTTGCGGTATTTGGTGGACGGTATGTTGAGCATACAACTACATCAATTTGTTTTATGTGTACTATTAAAGTATCACATACAGAGTTTGAGTGTGATAGTAGTAGTAGGGGTGTGACATCTTCTCGGATGTACATTGCAACTCCCCCATGACTTCTATCCCTTCTGTCTGTTCGGAGTACGGCATACTCTGGTATATTTATCTCCGCATCTGCTATATTAGGTGTTAGATGCGTTTCGGTAAGCACCATGCATATTGCTTGATTGCATGTTACTAGGTCTTTCAAGTATAGGAACTTGTCTTTGCCGCCTGTTCGTAATAGGCCCCGGATATTCAGTAGGAATATGGGTGTGATATCTGTGCAGGGGTTCCTGGTGTTAGCGGTGGCGATCCCTGATCCATCATCTGTGGTGGTCTTGGACAATGGTTCGTGTGGCGTTGACTCTGTACCCTCTGCATCCACGTTAACGGTTGTACCATTTTCTGGCTTAAAAAAGCTTGCTGCTCAGCTACTGCAGTTCGTACAGCCTCTGTATATATATATATGTATATATATATATATATATATATATATATATATATATATATATATATATATATATATATATATATATATATATATATATATATATATATATATATATATATATATATATATATATATATATATATATGTATATATATATATATATATATATATATATATATATATATATATATATATATATATAATATAATATATCTATGTATATATATATATATATATATATATATATATATATATATATATATATATAGCTATATGATATATACCTATATATATATATATATATATATATATATATATACATATATCTCTTATGGATGTATGTATATATATGCGTATGAATACGGACGTACACACACGACTATATATACTGGATGTGTGGCATAGATATATGTATATGTGTATGTGTATGTCTGTGTCTGTGTAAGACCTTCCTAAAACAGGTAGGCTAAATTAAGTTGAAGGTTTTCCGTTTTAACCATACTCATGCTTTCTGCAGTTTCGTTTTTTTTTCTTTCTTTTCCATATAAGGTCTGGTATTTCCTGATGTTAAGGTCTTCATCTTGTGCATCGGAAAAATGTCCTTTCATCACAGGTTTCAGTAACGCCATTTTCATCAAATGCTTATGTTTCCTTCTTATCTCCTTCATTTCGTTCTTTTTTGCCACTTCTATCACATATATTTGATTACTTTGCTATTTTTCCATGTCATTCTGTAGCCTAATCTTTAGTTTTAGTTTTATTTTGTTTACAATTTCTATTGTAGTTTCTTAGTCTTCCTTATAAGTGCCTGTTATTCCATTTATATAGTATAACCTTTTGGCGCCAAGAAGTCGGAAAACAGTTCATGTCTAATAGATATTTATGTCGTTCTAATGGACATATTTTATAGCTACCTTGTAGTCCGTAAACATAATTGTTCTATATCGGATTGTAGATAGTGTTGTTCGTTCTAAGTAAATATGTTAAAACAGAATATCTGATCAATTCCTCCAGTGAATACGCAAAGTGTTTCCTACATTCTCAGTTTCCTTGTTGAGCCATGCTAATTTACCTGGCGTCCAGTTGAGCATATTTTATTGAGTTTTAACTGAAAAAGCAAATGTAATGTCTTTTTGTGTTCCTGTATTAAACTAATGCGTCTACTTTATCTCTTCGTAATATTTTATGCCTATGCTACACTGTACTTTCTTCAATGATATTAAACTTCTTGAGGTGTCTGGATTCGGTTTAATGTTGACCATATTTTAAAGTTATCTTGTTTTCAAAATTACCATGCCATATCAGTTGAAATAGAACTTCAGGTCGATTTCTCCATTGAACATATAATGTTTATATGCGTGTTTCTTGATGATGATAACCTGTCACGTTGAATTAGCTCTCAAACACCTATAAAAGTAACTGGTTGCCGGCCCATAACACTTTTTGTTGAATTTTGCCTGGAATAATGTGAGAATAATATATATAATGTTTTCGAGTGTTTATTATGCATAATGCCATTCTTTGAAATATTTTATTTCTCAATTTTAAATTCGTTGGTGTTGTTGTTGTTTATTTGCCTCATATTCGTACTTATGCCTGGTAGAATTTATATTGGTAGTGGATTACTACCTGTAAACTTAGATATTCACAAGCTTTCAATAGTTTTTCAAGTGCTTAAGCCACTCTTGGTAAACCTCCTGTCCATAAGAAACAAACTTTCTGTAGAAGCTCAACGGGACGTTCTATTCCAATCTCCTTCAACCAGTTGTCTATATCTTCACTCACAGTTCCCAATGAACCAATTATATGACATCAGGACAGTATTCAAGGGGTACAAAACTTCGCAAATATCTCCTTCGTGTAAACCCACCAATAGAAGAGAATACGAGTAAAGACTGCTTGTACTTCATTCCATGCAGCTGTGGTTGGTTATACAATATTTACTGCGGAAAGACTTTCTGAACACCCTGCACCTGGGAATACCAGAGGCAATATAGAATGAAACACAACATTCAAATACAGAATAGGCAACCAATCAGAAAGTGATATGTGCAGAATTTGTGGATAAAATGATGAAGACGTATGGCATATTACTAGTCAATGTACGCTACTAACCCAGAAAGAATATAGGAGACGTCATGAAAATATTGTAAGGATTGTCCACTGGACACTTTGCAACAAGTATAGCCTTGCTAGAGCCACAAAGTGCTACGAATATAAACCCGAAGGCATCATCGAAAATGATAAGGCATAGATGCTATGGGATTTTATGATTCAGTGGAACAATGAAATATAAAATAGGAAACCGGATATAGCGTTACTTGAGAAAGAAAGCGAACGATGGAAAGTCATAGATATAGCATGCCCAGCTGACAACAAGGTATGCGATAAGGAAGTAAGAAAAGTCGATAGCTATGAAAGGTTAGCTTGGGAGCTTAATCAGTTGTGATCGCTGAAAGAGGAGGTAGTAGTACCAATAATTGTCAGAGCCCTGGGAACAGTGAGTAAAATTCTCGGGAAGTATGTGGAACAAATAGGGGATACATTATGGGTGGAAAACTCCCAGAGAACAACACTGCTTGGAACCCCTCGAATATTCTGGATGGTGCTCGAAAGATAGAGGGTTTTACCTTAGTTCACTGGTAGTGAACAACTGACACCGTATTACATCTAATAATAGATCTAAAAATTGAAATACAAGACATGCTGCATTTCAAAGCATAAACTCTACCTGTTAGTACAGGTGTCCCAAGTATGGTACGAATGCAAATGTCAGAAAAATGTAGGTAAAATCTCAGGAAAGCCATGTCTCACAGAAATCCCAAAACGTTTGCAGCGACATGTACATCCCTATTCATTAAAAAAATAACCCAATTTCAGCGTCGATGTTTTGTGTTTTGTTGCAGTACATGAATGTATTTCTGCATTGGGGCCCCGAAATTTTCTCCCCAAGCTTTGAATAGCATATAAACGTTTTTCAAAGTATGCAGTGAGTGACCCGGCAAGTGATTGAATCAAACACGTACATCAAAAACAGAATATTAATAGCGATGACGATAATGAGGATGATGATGATGACAACAGCATCAACAACAACAACAACAATCCAAAATTACAACAGCAAAAGCTATATTTCAGTGAGAATGGATCGAAGAATGGTACAAATGACAAGAGCGGGCTGGGAACTCACATTCTAAAGAATCGTATGAAATATTGGAAGGCATGTTTTTAGAACGCTGTTTCAATTCTGCCAATTCATATAATAATAATAATAATAATAATAATAATAATAATAATAATAATAATAATAATAATAATAATAATAATAATATAATGATAATAATAATAATAATAATAATAATAATAATAATAATAATAATAATAATAATAATAATAATAATAACAATAATAATAATAACAATACTAATAATAATAACAATAATAATATGAGATCCTCCCCCTCAAGAAATCTCTCTGAACAATGCAAAACTATTACAAACAAATAAATAAACATCCAAATTTTAGGATTTCATAAACCAACAAATGGCAGAAAATGAAAAAAATATATAATGACATTTCAACAATAAAATATTGCGTGACAAACGTCACGTTTCATAATAGCAATTCACTTGCAAATACTTTGTCAAACGAGAGTATGCGGAACACAAACCAAATTCATCGTAAGCCAACGTGCTTTCAGAGAAGAAATATTTATGTAAGAAACGATTTGCTGAGACAACTAAATCATGGCAGTATTGTCTTCACAAGATGGGTACAACCTCATCACAATCTATCACGAAATTACACTTCAGGAAGAAAGTAAGGCGACTGTAGCTGTACAAGGTCGTGGGATACCTTTAGTTGCTGCATCAAATGAAAATTCTAAGCATACTTTTGCACACACGTGAAGTGAAATCTAATTTAGAGAAGGCACATGGGACAATACGTTTCGTGTGTAACACTGAGAATCCGGGAGAAATCAACGCACACGTAATAAACACTCCAGAAAATGATATACACATCAGAAACTCTTTATTAGTTGTGTACGGTTCGGGGATATGTAGGTGGGTGAGGTCATCATGGCCATACAACATTTCCTCGTCCGGAAAGAATACAAATAAACTTAAGAGACGTGTTCTGTAGAGAGTGTGATTGGAAGAACTTCGAACTCTTTTTTAAGAGCAGAAAATATCGCAACTAAATGCGAAGTAGTAAAAGACATGTAGGAATTTTCCTGCCCAGAAAACAAAATAAAACAATTGGAAAGAAAGACAGTAAAATAATCAGTGAGTTTTTATTAGAATTGGGTATAAGTATGTAGCCATCAAATTCGTAGTCCTGTTTTCATTGCCCTGATTTTAGAAAGACAATTAGAACTAGCCACAACAAGGCAAGCACAGTGTGAGCACTCTCTCAAACTACTACTCGCACTATCTACATATGATTGATATTTTGCATTGGGTAAAAAAAAAAGAAGAAAGAAATGGACTTGAAGAAAACAATCGAAAAGTATCAACAAAATGAGTGAATTCGATTTATATTCAAAATTGCATAAGGCTTAATTGAAAATCAACCTTCGTGTACAAAGATAACTGATGCTGCTCTAATTCTTGGAGGGAATGTGCATCCTATTTTGGCTGAGTCATTTTACAATTGTTAATTGAATCATGACTCAAATTCTAGATAACTTGTGCTGTGTACTGGCATGATAGTGATTGCTAGATGTAAAACACATATTACAGCAAAAAGACATTCATAGTTTTGTTTCATTTCTGATTGCCGCAGATAACTAAACCCTTTGAATTAATATTTAAGAATGACATATACCGTTAAGTGTTTAGATATTGGGGTTGTTACATTTATATATCAGTATCATTAATTTTCATATTCTCAGCGAAAAACGTTTCGTTGAGTTTGTCTATAGCAGGGACAAGAATTTAAGGCAATTGAAGATCCCCTTAAATATTTCATTAAAACTGATATCTATCGTCTACAGAGGAATACATTTTACAAAGTGTAGAGAAAAAAATACAAAACTTTGAACTCTTTGGTATCTATTCAATAACATTTCATTATCTGTTAGAGTGCTTTTTCTAAACTAAATACTATTCTATACACAACCAATTGAAATATCTAAAGCAAAGGTTTTCGTTTTCTAAACATACGTCTTTATAAAAGTAAGTTTCTTGGTAAGGAATCGGGTAGGTGTATGATTATTGAATTTTATAAATAAGATTCTAAGGCTTTTTTGAATCATGGTTGAAATTTATATTAATATGCTACAATTTATCGCTATGTTACTGCAGAAGACACATTTCAAAAATTTCCGCAACATCTAATAATTACCTTTACAAAGCATCGCTTGCAGTGAGATTTTAAAATTTGTCTTGCAATATGTTGCTAAAGACCTCCTTAGTTGCTTTCATTGTAAGCAATTTGTAAGCAATTTCTGTCTTAATAGACGTTCACGATATTCCAAATTTAATAGAGATTCACCATCGGAAATATCAGATTTTAGGAAGGAAATTTACTACGTCAATTATACAATACCCCAAACGTTTATGTCATCGGACATTTCAAGGCCTAGATAAAAAAATTACCTCGTGTCAGTTCAGACATAATTATCATAAAATACTAAATCTGGTGGGTCAATATATATATGTAGTGAACATTTACAAAAGAAGAAACAAAACCAAATTACGAAGACGGGTGTGTAAACAACAAACAGATGTATTAGTTTAAAGCTCGGGAAGTGAGAAGTCTTTTACGTTTCGAGCCTATGACAGAAAGGAACACAGAAATAGGAAAAGGTTTATCTATCTCTCTATCTATCTATCTATCTATCTATATATATATATATATATATATATATATATATATATATATATATATATATATATATATATATATATATATATAACTCATAAGATGAAAAATAACCCCCACTGAATTGCAAACATTTTTTTCTTTAATTTTAGAATAAAAAATATTTTTACTATCCTACCTCCATCTCTTTTGGATATATTAATTTACATTTGGTGTTTGTAAACAATTACATGTAAGACGTTCAAAAAGAATCATTTATGGAACGCTCATTTTTTTCCGCTATCAGTTATTATTTTTCCGGTAGAAATGTCTGATACGAAAGATCCACAGTTGGTTCCATTGCAATATGTGAAAGATATATGAAGATATTCGTTTCGTACATAATTTTGATTGTGATTGAGGATGGCTTATTTTATTCCGATGTACTTTGTAATGCATGTTCGTATATATTGGCACGATTCTCACCGGCAATTTGCTTTAGCCGTTTGAATAATCGGTGACTTGGGTCACGTAGTAAAGATTATAGAATTTTATCGTTTCTAATGGGTTATAGAAAATCCCACAAATCTTTGAAAGATTTGTAGATTTTCTATAATTCAGTAGAATACTCACACGCACACAGCAAGCAAACCTTGTATACATGTTTAGGAATGTGCATGCATCTATGTATGTATACAAACATGAATATACGTAGTTATGTGCGTATGGATGTTCGTATCTACTTATAATATATGCGTGAATATGTATGCCTATATGAATTTATATATATGTGTGTGTATCTATCTATATGTGTGTATGTATTTCCTGAATGTTTAATTTTCTAAGTTATAGCATGACTTCATAGATTTGGCTAAAGTTACTTATTAGGCCAAGTAAACGAAAGAGATGGCGATCTTGTCAGTTTGAGGTCGTACTTGTATTCTGTGATTTACACAAGTTATTCTTTTAGACGTACCGATGCCAATAGTGAAACCAAACTTGTAATTATATTAAGAGACCATAAGAAACATATGAATATAGCAACATGAATATAACAACAGCATGGGCATCTATAACGATTTATTTTCTGTCATACCAACCTTTATCAATATGAATAATAAACTAGGCCTATGTAATTATCCGCATACTGTAGTATGGATTGTAGCCCGAAAGCATTGAGGCTTTCTAAGTAAAATATTTGCGATGCATGTTAAAACTATATGTTTCTCTACTGAATTAATGTTGCTAAGCGAGCATGATTTTATGTGCGTGTGCATGTCTACGTGTTCCGATACTTGTGTTTATAAATACATCTCAATACACGCAGAGGCACAGGTACACGCACGTATATGTATGCGTGTACATGTTATATATATATATATATATATATATATATATATATATATATATATATATATATATATATATATATATATATATATATATATATATATATATATATATATATATATATATATATATATATATATATATATATATATATATATATATATATATATGTGTATATATATATATATATATACATACATAGGCGTAGGAGTAGCTGTGTGGTAAGTAGCTTGCTTACGAACAACATGGTTCCGGTTTCAGTGCCAGTGCGTGGCAGCTTGGGCATGAGTTTTCTACTATAGCCTCGGGCCGACCAAAGCCTTGTGAGTAGATTTGGCGGACGGAAACTGAAAGGAGCCCGTCGTATATATATATATATATATATATATATATATATATATATATATATATATATATGTGTGTGTGTGTGTGTGTGTGTGTGTGCGTGTGTGTGCGTGTGTGTGTGTGTGTGTGTGTGTATGTCGTTGTGTGTCTGTGTTCTTCCCCCCTCAACAACGCTTGACAACTGATGCTGGTGTGTTATATGCAGGACCTATCCAAATTATCTAACAAAAACACAATAAAGAAATATGTTTCTAAAAACAGATCTTTGTGGAAATATATATTTCTGGAAATTCAATGTATTAGACATAAGAAGGTAGCAACTGAAGTGTGAAAAGGGTTTCAATCCCAGTAATGTTACAAATTTTTTAAAAATGGTGTAATGAATGTCGGATTTCACAGTTTCGAATATCATAATATAAGGTATATATATATATATATATATATTAATATGACATTTACTCCAACTCCCATTTGCTTCACCGTCAATGGAGTTGCTTAAAGTGTCTGTGTTAGAAAGAATCTAAGTTCCTCCTTATCAGGCTCTTTTCATTTCTAGTACAAATTAACTGATATCTTAACAATGAGGCACTTATTTTGTCTTAACTCTGGCACTTATTCTTTTGTAATCTTTTGCCGAACTAAATGCACTAAATATATATAAGGAAAATCAGACATAGTAGAAAAATACTAAAATGATTCGATCATGAAGAACATTTTAGTACCGGTTTTACTAAAGCATGGAAAACAATTAAATTGTGGAAAAATTAAATGAAATGTTTTTTTCTAAGATATTTCCATAAATTTCAAATACAAAGGACATTTTCCTTTTTCTGGCTGTCTGTCTCTCTTCTTTACTCTTGTGATGGCTTGGTAGTAGGTAGTAGCAGTACTAAAAGAATATTTGATATGAGTTCTTGGTGTTGATTGCTTAAACAGAAGAAGAAGAAGAAGAAGAAGAAGAAGAAGAAGAAGAAGAAGAAGAAGAAGAAGAAGAAGAAGAAGAAGAAGAAGAAGAAGAAGAAGAAGAAGAAGAAGAGGGAGCAAGAAAAGAAGATATAGAATAAGAAAAATACAAGGATGGTAGTAGGATGTTCGTGGAATCTTCTTAAATAGTCAAATGAACTAAAAGTGACCTGTTGTGGTTGTAATAGAAATGATTGGAATTGTTCTGAATAAATTCATGTGTAGTGACTATTCTGAATATATCGTTTTTTAATATTTATGTGTTTATTATTCTAAGGTCCTTGTAATAGTGTCATATGTTGTGGACGCATAAATCTGTTTATAGGAAAGATTTTGAATATGCAAATAAAGCTGCTGCTCCATTATGCCGGCCACCGTCATCTGATGTTGAGTAGTGAACTAGTTTTACCACAGGCGTCGTACAGTATACAATATCGTGATTAAAGATATTGTGTCTACCAGGGGTTTGTACTGTTTGTCAAGTCACAACAAACACATGAAGCAGACAATATGCGTGCAATTCCAAGTAATGCCGACTTTTGCAATATCCCTAGATTAAAGTGTATTTCTAAAGTTTTTCGATTTTTTTCAGATTGGGTGTTATTGAACCCAATGCCCTGATAACAATAGGGATAACCTTTATGTTTGACTCTAGTAGCTACCACATGTTAGCGATCTCAATTCTGAGGTCTCCATATGTATTAACCTTTTATCTTTCTTTCATGAGGATATGTTGATCTCCTGGTGCTGCCATGTCAATCACTAGGCGCTCTTGTTTGTCTCTCCTAAAGGTTACTATAGAGTCTGTCCCAGAGGATTTTTGCCTTCCTCTTTTTGCCTGTGACCTCTTCTGGTGTTAGTTAGTACCAAACACTCGTAGCCTTATATCCGTACTTAGGGCATAGTAGCCAGTGGAGGATTTGGGCTAACTTGTCGTGTCTACACTTGTAGTCTTTTGCGCAAGACCGCAAGACTTTCAAAAGAACTAACAATCTG
>NC_142939.1:20384759-20389759 GCF_046866305.1 Octopus bimaculoides | reverse complement strand
TAAACAATTACCAATATAATTGTCACAACAGATGTACACATGTGTACAAATGGCTGAGCTCCAGCTGTTTGTTAAGGTAATCTTTCATTAACTATAGTTACTTAATGCTACAATAGATAATGATGCTACGGTTCTTTATTATTCATTTGAATTCCAGCTGTTATTGCCAACCGTGATTATATATATATATATATATATATATATATATATATATATATATATATATATATATATATATATATATATATATATATATATATATATATATATATATATATGAATAAATAAATAAATAAAAAGATAAGTATATATATATATATATATAAATAAATAAATAAATAAATAAAAAGATAAATATATATATATATATATATATATATTATTTATATAAGCGTTGTTCGTGTGTGCGTGCGTGTGCGTGTCCATATGTGTGATTGTGATGTAATAGTCTAGACAATTACATCTGTATATCATTCAAATGATTTAATATTTCCTTTCATAAAACCATGGCAGATTGTAAAATGTGTTTACATTTTTAAAAGATCCACTAACAAAGCATAGCTACACTTAGAACCTGTCAGTGTTTTGTTCTCTCAGTAAGTAACGCAGCAAGTTCAATCATTTCAGATCAGTACTTCATATTCCATATCTGGTATATTTCAAATATTACAAGTTTTTTAGCAAATAGTTTTTGACAACAAATCTTTTCCAGCTTCGAGAGAATGAAGTCGGACTCATTATATTCTTCTCAGGCATTCATTAATCCCATTGTCTGAAGTCTCATCAGATACAAATTGTTTCACATACACAAAGAAATTACATGATTTCAACTCATAAATGAAAAACTTTTATACAATTTATATTTCCTTTCTTTGTTCGTGTAAAGCTCAACTATTTCTCTTTTATGTTATTGTAAATAGGTTTTGGACGAAATTCAAAGTTGATTGCTAAGATTAAGAAAGCTAACTCTTCTGCAGTCAGTTGTCAGTTCATATCTGACGTATATTCCCCACGCATTGCCGTTTCATAGAAATTATTTTACATCTGCTGCTGAAGTACTCGTTGAACTGTACATAACTGTCATATTTGAATGACCGTTTAGTCCTAAACAACTTGTAAAAACACACTTTTGTGTTTGCATAACATACACAATGGTAATTTTGAACAGATAAAATATATTTTTCTTTCTGCTTATTGTTATTATGGCATGTTATCAATTGACATATATTCCTTTCTTTTTATTGTCTACGTTGAATCGCACAGAAGCAATTCGTTGTATTTCTCGCGAGAGAAGTTTAACCAATTCATGCACATTCGTCTAAATAAATTTATATTTGTAATCCAATGTGTGAGACGTAATACAGGTACAGGACACTTTAAGGATATTTTTATTAAAGAAACAAACAATGAACTATTGCCGCTTCTATATAATATAACGCAAGAAACATTATTCTTGATTACTTAACAAAGAAAGGAATTCTTAAAACTGTATAGCAAAGGACATAACTATTTTCAACAGTTATCAATAAACGGGACACAGAATATGTTTCCTAGAAGCTAACATATATATGTATATATATATATATATATACATATTTGTTTTGCAAGATTTTTTATGTGAAATCGTGTGTTGAAACAGATGTTGTTGTACTTGGGGATGGTCATATTGCCAGTTTAGCCAATAAAAACACACGCACTGTATATTTGGTGTTAATTTTTTTTTTTTTTTCAGCTTTATATTACATTAATCTTAATCTTAATCTTATTTCGGCCAGAGTTCTTTCGTCACACTTCTGTGACCTCATCAGTGGTCCTTTGTTTCCTTCTTTCTTATGTGTGTCTCACCTTGCTAACTATCAGCCATTTTGAATTTTGTATTCCTATTGTATGTGTCTACGCATGCGTGTCCTTCAATGTGTCTGTGTCTTTTGTAAGTGCATGTGTGTATGGGGAGTGTCTGTATCACCTATATTCTCTGTTAATACGTGTTCATTTGTATTAGTTTTTATTTATTTATATGTTCATGTGTGTGTGTGTGTGTTTTTTTTTTTTTTTTTTTTTTTTTTTTAAATGTGTTTAATTAAATTTTGTTAACGTATGTAGTATTTAATTCCATTTGTTTATCTATGTATTGTATTATACTTTGTTCCTATTATTGGTTTATGGGTAACGTGTTGTCACATGCTGTGGTTTGTTAGTGGCGTATGTTAGTGTTCCATTCTAGTTTCCTATTCAGGCTAGGTTTCCCTTCTATTATGTGTGTAGCTTCAGTAATTTGTCTAAGTGCTGCATCACTGCTATGTGTAGATAAGATTTTAATTTCTATGTTGTTGATTGAGCCTCTATGTTCTTGCTCAGCGTGCTGGTACAGAACTGATGAGTTCTTCCCTTCCTTAAGTTCCCTCCAATGTTCGTTTGCCCGCTCCCCTATACTCCTTGCTGTTTCGCCTACATATGTCGTTGTCTTATTTCTGCATCGTCCCTCTGTACATCTTATACTATAGACCACATTTCTGGTTTTGCAGTTCGTTTGTGGGCTAAATCTACATACGATACAGTTCCTATCAGTGCAGGGGGTTCTACTGAAAGGGTATGTTCTACTGATAAGGGATTTGATAGGGTTGCCTGGCCTTTCAACAACCTTAATTCTTAGCTTAAGTTTGTCTAGGGCCCTTCTAAAGCGGTACGCCAGTTCGCCTCTAGGGGTGGTGTTGACGAACATGACGCTTTGGTACTTGTGGCTATTGTACCATGAGCTTGCCTTCCCTATTTTCTTCTTAGTTCTTTCTATGGTGTTCCATGATTTGCTCCTATAGAGTGGGCAAATCCCATTCCTATCGTTGCGTTTGATTGTTTCAAACTTCTTCATAGCTCCTTTGTAAACCCTGATCCTTTCTTTATGGCTGTAACCCGAGAACTGCATGCGGTGGACGAAATGTTGTATATGTCTCTTTAATTCTGTAGGGTCGCACATGCAGGAGACATTTCGCATTACTCTGACGAGGTCTGCCATCAATATGTTGAATTTGGCATTGTCCGCAATAGCCGAGTTCCGGTGGGTCAGGTACTTGGAGGCCATAGGTTTTGTATAGTGTGAATGGAGGATTCTGGTTTTATTGTTCTTAGTTTCTAGCCAGAGTTCAGTATCTAATATAGGTAATCTATGGTTAGGGTGTTTAGTAGGGTAGTCTATCGTAACTCTAATACTCTGGTGGATGGAGTTAGCTATTTGCTGGATGCTCTCCATAGTCTTAGTTTCTATTTCTATTTCAGGGGTACTCTCTTGTGGGGGTGTCTTTACCACTAAGTTGATATCATCGACATATCGAGAGTACACATTCACGAGTATGGAGTTCTGTGTCAGGCGTTCCTTAAGCCTTCTGTCCCACCATACCATGAAAAGATTGGCCACATCACCGGCGATACTAACCCCGATGGCTGCCCCCTCGTCCTGGGCGTATAATTTGTTGTTAAATTTAAAGGTGTGGCCTTTTAGGGTGACCTTTATACTAGCTCCTAGTGCATGTGCGATCATTTTCTTTACCTGGTGGATATTAGTGGGGGTCCGTATGGCTCTGGTCCATCCACTCCATCTCTCTATAGGGGTCTTCCTAGCCATAGAGGTAATTGTGGGTGGTCTACCTCTTAGACGTCTACTAGGGCAGAAATCTCTAAGGTCGTATCTATCTAGATATGCATCGTCATATGTCAATCTAAGTAGGAGGCCCAGTTCTTCTGTGTTGACTTTTTGGAACTCCACTTCGCTCTCGTTGATCATTTCCACGCACTTTTCCACTGCAAAATCCACGTCGATAGATGGGTATAGTGATACCACATCCATGCTACCCACTATACACCCTGTCAGGTTGCAAGTGTTGTTGCAGTCGTTGTTACGCAACCTCACATCGCCAATACGAAGGTAACAACCTTACAGGCGCATGAGGAAAGAGAAAAAGTCCTCAATGCCCACATGATGATGTGGACAATTGTCCTTAGACCCCAGAAGCGCACAGCCAACAACTTCCAAGCCTGGAACAATGATATCCCGACGCTGTATGGGCTCCGTAAGGACCACAAAGTAACAACTAATCCTGTAGTGGGACCACCAACAAGACCAGTCTGTGGAGCGAATGTCGCTAGTAACTACAGGATCTCCTACTTCCTCTCAATGATCATACGCCCCATAATCCAGATGTCACCTGATGTCTGTGACAGCACGGAAGATCTCCTGAGCAGGATCAACGACTGCAACAACACTTGCAACCTGACAGGGTGTATAGTGGGTAGCATGGATGTGGTATCACTATACCCATCTATCGACGTGGATTTTGCAGTGGAAAAGTGCGTGGAAATGATCAACGAGAGCGAAGTGGAGTTCCAAAAAGTCAACACAGAAGAACTGGGCCTCCTACTTAGATTGACATATGACGATGCATATCTAGATAGATACGACCTTAGAGATTTCTGCCCTAGTAGACGTCTAAGAGGTAGACCACCCACAATTACCTCTATGGCTAGGAAGACCCCTATAGAGAGATGGAGTGGATGGACCAGAGCCATACGGACCCCCACTAATATCCACCAGGTAAAGAAAATGATCGCACATGCACTAGGAGCTAGTATAAAGGTCACCCTAAAAGGCCACACCTTTAAATTTAACAACAAATTATACGCCCAGGACGAGGGGGCAGCCATCGGGGTTAGTATCGCCGGTGATGTGGCCAATCTTTTCATGGTATGGTGGGACAGAAGGCTTAAGGAACGCCTGACACATAACTCCATACTCGTGAATGTGTACTCTCGATATGTCGATGATATCAACTTAGTGGTAAAGACACCCCCACAAGAGAGTACCCCTGAAATAGAAATAGAAACTAAGACTATGGAGAGCATCCAGCAAATAGCTAACTCCATCCACCAGAGTATTAGAGTAACGATAGACTACCCTACTAAACACCCTAACCATAGATTACCTGTATTAGATACTGAACTCTGGCTAG
>NC_142939.1:20364759-20374759 GCF_046866305.1 Octopus bimaculoides | reverse complement strand
CAATTTGCTTGATTTGTTATTAGATGTAGTTTCGTAAGCATCGTATTATTCCAGCTTTAAATGTTGGCGTTATCACTCTAATCTCATTAATCTTGTCCTAAATATTACTATTATTACTTCTTTCATTGTTGATAGCAGTTTTATAGAAGCCTCAGAAATACTAACTGCTCCTATAATTCATTACTGCTTACAATACTACTCTCATTTGGAGATTCTGCTAGTTTCATACTAACCTTATAATTGTCTACACATTAGTAATATCACCGTTTCCATTACATGTCTCATTGGTCACATTAACGATCTGTTTGCTTGCTTGTGTCAATACCCAACTGGTTTAAATAATATCACAACTTTTATTATTGATATTTCATTATTAATATTCTTATTTGTCTAATTACATATTTCATTTATTTTACTGGTTCCAGCAGAAATTTCGTTGCTAGCCTATTCTCAATAATGGTCTCATCATTGCATCATACAAATTGCTATCGTGCAGCTACAGCATCTCTATGCCATTCTGAACTGTTTTAAACAGAGAGGAATATATTGGAGAACATAATCCTTGACTCTCTTGCAAGATGGGACAGCTAAATACGAAATGCTCTCCAACACACATTAAGGCAACGAGAGCAAAACTCAAATTAATCAAGAACAACAATTATAAGTTACTTCCCTTTATTAGCATTTTTGCAGGCTGAGGAAAGGGTTTAACAGATCGGGAATTGTCTGACTAATAATCATTATCCACCAAACTATTCAGATCGCTTAGTCAACCAATGCCTTCCTCACCGAATATCATATTGTGGAGCCTTACTGTGCATTGCAAATCTTCCAATATAGAAATACACCAAGAGAGCTGAGGGACATATTAACAAATTAGGCTCTGCTTGAATAAAAACATTACGATAGCAATTATGGAAATGTGCCAGAAATTTCAGTAAATTTGTCGTAAAAGTGTAGCAGCTGTTATGACTATAGTAGCTCTATATATTATAACAAATAGCTTCAACTAACTTGGTAGTGGCTGGTGGGAGGACTTTAAAACGAACTAAAGTTTATACACACACTCGCGCGCGCACACACTCGCGCGCGCACACACGCACAGGCACTAACACATATACACACGTTTGCATGTACCTATGTGGATATATATATATATACACATTTATTAACACATATTTATATTATGCTTCTATGTTTATATATATATATATATATATATATATATATATATACACACATATATGAACCTATATTTATATTATGCTTATATGTTTACATATATATCTATATATATATATAAACATAGAAGTATAATATAAATATATGTTCAGAAATGTGTATATATATGTACACGGTATATATATATATATATATATATGTGTGTGTGTGTGTGTGTGTGTGTGTGTGTGTGTGTGTGTGTGTGTGTGTGTGTAAACATATAAGCATAATATAAATATATGTTCATATATGTGTATATACATGTATACACACACATATATATATATATATATGTATGTGGGTGCATGTGTGTATGTGTATGTGTGCGTGTGTGTGTGTGTGTGTGTGTGTGTGTGTGTGTGTGTGTGTGTGTGTGTGTTATAACGTTAATGTATTTTAGCGACCAGACAGCTGAATGTAACTAAAGTACATAAATACAATTAAATTGCTATATCAAACAAATTATATGTTTTAGTTCCAAATAAAACAATTCTGAAGATAGTTAAGAGACTTGCTGTATATTGATGTAAGATAAATATTGGTGCAGTTTTGTAGAGATAGCTCGTTTTGTTCAGCAATTTTTAAAGATTATCATATTCATTATCGCAATCTTTTGTCTTATTTTACCAGACAATGCTGTCTGTGATGGAGAAGTTTTTTTTCCTATCTACATATCAAACGTTGCCACCTACAGAAAATCAAGAAAGAAAAACCTGCGTTAAATCTTACTATTCCAGAATTTTGAAAGAAACCAACTGATTTCACACGTAGTATAAGTGTTTATGTGCGCCCACGTTTATGTATCTATATCGGCATTGATATGTATATATATTTATGTGGAGAATGGAGCAACAAATACAAGAAAAAGCAATACTGTTGGACTAGTTAGCCGCTGTTTTATTACGTGGAGGTTATGTGATGAGTCATTGTGGAGGTTGAGGTTATGTAGTGAGTCATTGTGTATGTTATGCAATAGTCAATTACGTACGTTTCAATCAAGCCAGTGGTTTGGCAGATCTCATCAGAATGTTGAGGAGTATGTCCAGAGTTTGTGATGTGCGAAATGTAGGAGAAGTGATTAGTGGGTGTATTAATGTATGTGGTGGTGTAATAGTAGCGATAGGTGAAGAAAGCCTTACGTTTTAGTTGGAGTTGTGTTGGTCTTCCTGTAAGGGGATGTAGGATGGGTGCTATTTAAGCTCATTGTTCCAGTTTTAGTCAAATGCATCTCCACGTGATTCTATGATTGCGGGATGCGTCGTATATTTATAACACCGGCGGTGTTAGTACAGGGAAGCAACCCTAAATTTAGGTGAAAAGGGAGCTAACTTTGGTCTTATTCGTAACTACTTATAATTAATAATACCTAGAAGGAAAGTTATTTTATGCAAATTTAGTTTTGCTTAGGAGGTGTGATGTATTATATATTTAATTATACTTAGAGAATGAGTATTTAGTAGCGTGAAGACAGATTAGACTAGATTCATATCTCCTGTTTAATAGGTCGTTCGTAGCCGTTAGGATTTCGAGGCACTCGGTTAAACAGAGTTGGCAGCGTCTGTTAGTTGGGTTATAGGAATTAGCTACTTTTAGTATGTGCCACTTTAGTTTATATTCTTATATTCTATCTTATTGTCGTTTAGTTCCCAGATATACATACTAAGCACTGTAGAATTTGCCTTATTTCTGTTTTTAAAACTCGAAAGGTGCTCGTTATATCTAAAGCGTATTTGGTTTTTCGTTGCACCAATGTAAGATTAATGTGGCTGTTTGTTTGTACATCACATTGGTAAACTATATTATCTGTCTTACATCTATTGGAGAAATTACATTTGTTCCTATCTCTACTGCCACATAGGATATAAGGGGTGTCTATGCCTGTGTGTTGTGTGGCCCTATTGTTTTTTCGGTGACATATAGATAGATAGATAGATAGATAGATAGATAGATAGAAAGTTAGATAGATAGATAGATATACAAACATACAGACAGATAGATAGATAAATAGATAAACAGACAGACACACGGACATATAGATAGATATGTAGCAGACAGACAGACAGACAGACAGATAGATAGATTGATAGATAGATAGATGAATGGATGGGTAGATAACTAGAAATATTTTTTATACTCACACACATACACACGCAACATGCATATATATATACATATATATATGATGTGTGTGTGTTAGCGTGTGTATGTGTGTGTTTGTATATGCAGGTGGTAGCTTAGTGGTAATGGTATTCAGCTCACGTTCCTAAGGTAGTAACTTATACATGCGCACAAGCGCACACATGCATATATATATGCATGTGCGCGCGCGTGTTTGTGTGTTCGTGCGTGTGCGCCTGAGTATGGTATGTGTGTATATGCATATAAACATAATTTTGAAGTTTTTAATTTGAGTTTTACCAAACATATTTTGCTCATTTCCTCTTCGAAAGACCAGAGATAGCGAATGGTAAAACTCTGTTACTTCTCAGCTGAACTCCTGAGTACTTGTGGTGAAGTAGGAAGCGTAGCTATTTAGCTGAAGTTTGTGACTGGTGTATGAAAGCTAATATATTTATGAAAATAGGCAGAATTAAAAGTCTCCGAATTAAATATCATATACCAACACATTCATATTTATCATAGGAGCATGAAGGCATTTAATGAAAAAATGCTTTCTTATTGTTATCTTATTGCCTATCGGTTTATATAATCACCAGCAAGAAGCAAGTTTGTAAACTAGAGCGGTGTAGTTTAATTATTAGTTGAAACATCATTTTCTTTCTCGCTTTGCGAATTGTATTCTTAGTCCTTAAAGATAATTGCCGACAAGATGATATTTCCTAGATTAGGTTATCTCAAAGTCTTGGTATATATAGTGCTTCTCAGATTAGAAGATTTTCGGAAGCGAACAGATGTTTGAAAGAGTTGTTAATAGCTACGTTTAGAAAACAATGATACTAAAGGAAAGCTATGTTATTCTAGTGGAAATATTTATTTATAAAACGAAATTTTATGATTAAAACCTTATGAAAACAGTGACGTATATGAGCCCTCCTCCGACTAGAGTGTGTCTAAAGATTTCAATTATAAATGTTTTCACAAGAATAGTGAGCTTATGTATCCACTCTATTATTTATTGTTATTGAAAGCTGCAAAATATGTCTACCTCATATATATGTAGATTTAAACTGCTTACAAAACTTTCGCACTTATAATTTAATGAGGCGTTTCATTTATTGATACACTGCAAAAAGTTGTTTGTTCCTCATGTAATTTTACTTTACAATATCTATTTGCTGTTTCGTTCCCACCCTTAAAAGATCACTCCAAATTTATCAGTCTACAAAATCTATTGAATCCAAATCTGTATTCATTTTCTATAGAAAATTATTGAATTAATCTATTTTTGCAAAGATTTTGCATTTTTACACTTCGGAGAATTTTGTTTCGAGGGAAAGAGAATACAAACTTACTAAAAAAACACGTGATATAATCCTTAGCTAAGGAGTCATGCAAGATAATTAGTTTAAAGTGAGGTGCATTTACCTGTACTTCGAAGTATCTTACACCGGTAGTCTACACTGCATAATTAATGGCAATGAAGTAGATATATTCCCAGAATATGAGAAGCATCAAATAAAATTAACCAGGTTTTTACGGATTTCATCAAAGATCATGAAGATGCAGTCGAGAACCTTGTAATTCATTTGTGGGAATCAATCGAAAATACTGAATTTTAAAGGTTTTGACTTAAACGAATTGACTTGTTTTACATCACCCTTTCTTACAGATACTAAACTGTTCTGCCTTAACAAATATTTTACTTGGATTTTTAAAGTTTGAATCTGTTATCTTTAGATGTCATTTTTGTACATATCATTTAATCATTTTAACCGGAGCTTAATTTCTATTAGCGTTTTATCTCTCCACATAAACTCTTTTTTATTTGATTCCTTTGTATCACTATTCAGGGGAAAAACCGATAGCAATTAAGGTGTCATCGTATTATCTTTTCCTAACGTCAATTTGTTTATTTTCTGTTCATGTTGCTTTTGATGATGAAAATATTTCAGGCTCAACTATAGTAACACCTCTCTTGTACATGACGCTTGATATCTGGCCATTAGCAACTGACTAATTAATTTTTAATCATTTATACATTGGGGGAATAAATTAAGTGAGAACTATTGATTATAAAAATATTTAGCTTACTCAAAACATCTTCACATCAATATTGTGCACTATTTTTAACAACCATTTCACATTTTTATTGGTGCTTAAGGGGAGAGCGATTGAAAAGTTCCTCGTATATTAACCTGTACTTCCAAAATGCTCCAGTTCAAGAGAATTTTACTAAAATCATGCTTCCATGAATCTAAGTATATATTTAGAAAGAATATACTATGAGAGCTAGGTAAATTACTCTAAATCTTCTTATGTTACTCCCTGGAAATTTATACTGCATGACCTCAGGACTTTTCCTCCCCAGTGCGCATGACTTTTTATCAGCAAAATTTGTGTCTATAGCATCTGACTGACTGATGGATGAGTGCATCACACTGACTTTAGCAATAAGGCGAATAGAGAAAAATGAAACGAAAGGGAGAATAGAGTGTACTAGCGAAAACATATTGTATATGTATTTATATGTGTACGTAAATTTTATCTGTGTGCGCGGCAATTTCTATGACAGTGAAACAAATTATTCTACATATGAGAGTGTGAATGAGTGTGTGAATAAGTGAGTTAATGTGTAAATGAGTGATTGAGTAAGTGAACGAGTGAGTATGTGCACCTTCGCTTATTTAACAGTAGTGAAGGAATATCTTTATATATACTCTTTCTGTTATATTAGTAATTAAATGTTGTGATTTGGTCATTTATGAAAACACAAATAAGTTTTCGAATTAAAAACGTTTCGTTGCATTCAGCCACGCAGCTCGGTACACATCATACTTATTTCTGGAAACCTCGCATCGAAAGTACTAATTGCTGGTTCAAAATTTCAAATTCCTTGAACTCTATTTGAAAACGCACCTATTCAAACACTCACCGGTGTTATACAGATTATTATGCGCTGTACAGAATCACAATACGAACATATTTTATTGAGAATTATTCTGAGACACGTAAAAAATTTGCAAATTAAAATAGAAATTTTCAAGTCATTCTTTAGTAATATAAGCATATTAAAGATATTTAGAAAAGTCCTACCTACTTACATAAATATTTTATTTATATTTGAGTTAAACATATAACGAGTGATGGCATGGTAGAATTAAACCTATTTGAAGCATAAAAGTTTACCCAAGTGTTTTGATGATCTATTATATTATTAACCTTTTTTATTTTGCTTATTTCTTAACTCAATATCACTAAGGAATTTTGGGATATATCTCCTTCCAAGAATTGTTAGTAACAATGAGAACGAAAATAGCAGTAGTGGAGGACTGTGTGTACCTTTCTCGGTAGCACGATCACCATTTTGACAAAGTACTACACAGCCAGTTAACCTCCCTGAGACAAATATCTCTTAAACGGGACCCCCCCCCCCAGTGATATCTCTAATCTACGACAGATATTCGTGAAATATTTCTCCTCAAACCTCAAGTTGGCGTCGAAAGAGAAATAAATGATTACTAAATAGTGTTGTTCTTGAAAACTTAAATACATGAAATCGTCACTGCTAGATTGGTCCTGAACACACGGATGCTGCATGAGGGCTAACATGTTTCTAAAAAAAAAAAATTAAAAATTAACAAACCCCGTAACTTAGCGGTTCGGCAAACGAGATCGATAGAATAAGTACTAGGCTTCTAAAGAATAAGTCCTGGGGTTGATTTGCTCGACTAAAGGCGGTGCTCCAGCATGGCCGCAGTCAAATGACTGAAAGAAGTAAAAGAGTAAAAGAGTAAACCTGTGGTAAAATATTTTTACACATTTAGTCAAGACGAATAACAGGACGAATCTATATATAAATCATAACAAATTCAAAACAGTATATGCCTTTTGAAAATTTTGGTCATGGGATCAATAGTTTTATTTTCGTCTCTAATGGTAGACAGAGTATGAGATTTTAAAAATGACTCATGTACACAATGTTACTTGTTAAAGTCGTTTCCCGGGCAAGAGAAATGACTAGAGACGACAAATTTTCCAAGTGTTCCTCAGAATTTATTTTCTAATTGCTTCTTGGAAAATATGAAAACGAATTTCAGGATGTCACACATTTTCATGATGAATGATTGTTTCCCTAGAGCTGATTGCAATTTAGAGAAATACACTCATTTTCTATCAACTAATTGTATTTGTTCAACATCTTGAATCTGTATCGCAAATATTTATGACGTCAAATATTCTACAAATTCCGTAGGGAAAACCGTTCACATAATAAATACATATCCGGTTTGCCTGTTCCCCATCAAATAGAAAAAAAAAATAGGAAAACATAAATATTATAACAATAATACTAATATCGATGAATGAAAATTGCATTTTACTAATACCTGGTATCTGAACTTGAAAATAAGGTTCAAGACGCAAAACCCAATATCATATATCATTAAATTCTCTGCAGCTCTAATCTACAGAAAATTCAATTAACTCTCATCAGTTCCTTTGTTAATGGAACCCAATTCGTTTTACATGAATTGTTAACTCAATGACTTTTTATAGACTACTCATTTATTAATAATGATTTACTTCTCCAACATCAAAGCCTGATTGTCACGTATTCCTTAACTTCCACGTTTTCTTCTGTATTTAGACATGCAAAATCTGATACGTAGATTACAGGATTTAAAAATAATTTGAATATAAATTAATATACTCAATACATTTGCATTGTTTGCTTCTCTGTTCGTTGCAAAACATTAAGTATTGATCTTACACATTTGTTAGATAACATATATAAACACACCATTCACCATCTAAGAATCCATGAGTCATAAAAAAATATGCACTCGGATATTTGTCAGTAGAGTGGGTATATTAATCGAAGTACGGAGTATTACATATTCAGTTTTATATATCTTACTGACAGATTGACACTGTATGTCCAACCGGATTTTACACACACAACCTGAATATGGTAACCTGCACTCATCAGAATTGCCAGTTATGTTGGAAAAGTGATGATTGATCTTTATTATTGGAGCAACCCGAATTTGGATGTGTTTGTCACCTCCAGTAATAGAGGGCAGTCGACATTTTCTATAACATTGAACTCTGATGAGCGCAGGGTTATATAATTGGGAGGTTAGGTAAAATGCAGCTAGCCGATTGGTAACATTAGCCGCGATAATTCTCATATCCTAAGTCTTATCTATATCAAGCTTCCACCAGGCATAAAACTTTTTTGTCCAAGCAATATTTCACGTTGCAACTGGCAGTTTCAGTATATAAATATAAATTTAAATAATTATGTTCTCTGCAGTGAATTATACTCTGCAGAACTGCTTTCCGGAATTTAGCGCGCCAGAGTTGAGTCATTTTGAAAATATCCCCAATGTAATCGGTAAAACTTGTACGCACGTCTAATGTTAAGTAGACAATTTGTGTATAGTTCTGAAAATTATATTGGTTTTAGAACAATTGTGTTGATGAACCACAAATGATTTTATGTAAGTAAAAGAGTTAATGGCAAAACCTAGTACACAATTAATTCTTTATTTTTATATATTTTCCATTTTGTCCTGCCCGCCTAAGCTCTGTGTATTTTTGCTGATTTTTTTCTGCAGTACATGATTTTTCTTTTGTAGTTGGGTCGTTGATGACCTCTTTCTAGCATATTGGATGACCACGGAGTGGTCATCCCTTCTTATACGCATGTAATACAATTTTCTGAATTATCTGATTTTTTATATACTAGACCACTGGTTGTAAATTGAAAATAATATTCAATTTATCACACTGAGTATATAAATATAATATTTATATATATATATATATATATATATATATATATATATATATATATATATATATATATATATATATATATATGTGTGTGTGTGTGTGTGTGTGTGTGTGTGTGTGTGTGTGTGTGTGTGTGCGTGTGTGTGTGTGCGTGTGTGTGTGTGTGTGTATCTATCTGTCTGTTTGTCTATCTCTATTTCTCTCTTTGTGTGTGTAAATATATATATATATATATATATATATATATATATATATATATATATATATATATATATATATATATATATATATATATATATATATGTATGTATCTGAGAATCTTATATTAGTATTGTGATAAAGATGCTCGTGAAATTAGTCAACAGGACATTATAGCAAATGATACTGTCAAACTTGAAAACAATATATCATATGCAATTTCGTACTGAATAATAATATATTTACAACACCAAAGTGCGTATATATCGTCACTTCACCAGTGTTGCTATCTATATCACATGTCTGAATAGCGTTGACATATCAATAAATATTTCCTAATTTCCGCTATTTAGTAAATACACAAATTTTATAAAATACTATTACAAAATTGAAATGTCATATCCGAAGTCATATATATTTATTTTAGTGTATGCTATATTGCCTTGAGTGGCAAGATTCTTTTCTTAAAATAACATACATTAATGTAGTGTAAGATTACATTGCTGCTAAACCGTATATAAAGTGTGTCCGGATAGAATGAATATACTCAACCATAGACGTAGAACACACCATATGTATTGTGATTATTAAGATTATGTAGAGATCCAGAATTAATAACATTTAACAAGGCGCTACTCGTCTATGGGATTTAACACAGTAGTTT